>NC_059426.1:180548545-180788805 GCF_021028975.2 Sphaerodactylus townsendi
TAGGGGCAAAAAATCCAAACTTCACATACACGCTACAGGGGTCAGTGCTATCAGTCACAGACCAGGAAAGGGATTTAGGCGTCTTAGTTGATAGTTCCATGGGAATGTCAACTCAATGCATGGCAGCTGTGAAAAAGGCAAACTCTATGCTGGGGATCATTAGAAAAGGAATTGATAATAAAACTGCAAAGATTGTCATGCCCTTATATAAAGCAGTGGTGCGACCGCACTTGGAGTACTGTGTCCAGTTCTGGTCGCCGCATCTCAAAAAGGATATTGAGGAGATAGAAAAAGTGCAGAGAAGGGCAACAAGGATGATTGAGGGACTGGAGTACCTTCCCTATGAGGAGAGGCTGCAGCGTTTGGGACTCTTTAGTTTGGAGAGGAGGCGGCTGAGGGGGGATATGATTGAAGTCTACAAAATTATGCATGGGGTAGAAAATGTTGACAGAGAGACATTTTTCTCTCTTTCTCACAATACTAGAACCAGGGGGCATTCATTGAAAATGCTGGGGGGAAGAATTAGGACTAATAAAAGGAAACACTTCTTCACGCAACGTGTGATTGGTGTTTGGAATCTGCTGCCACAGGAGGTGGTGATGGCCACTAACCTGGATAGCTTTAAAAGGGACTTGGACAGATTTATGGAAGAGAAGTCGATTTATGGCTACCAATCTTGATCCTCTTTGATCTGAGATTGCAAATGCCTTAACAGACCAGGTGATCGGGAGCAACAGCCGCAGAAGGCCATTGCGTTCACATCCTACATGTGAGCTCCCAAAGGCACCTGGTGGGCCACTGCGAGTAGCAGAGAGCTGGACTAGATGGACTTTGGTCTGATCCAGCTGGCTTGTTCTTATGTTCTTATGTTCTTAACCTCAAGCAACTTCTCGCCCACAATAATGAACTGCTTAACGGTCGTGTGGAGTCTGCTACCAAAGCCTGCAATATACCAAGGTCCTATCATTCCTAGCAACGCCATCACTGGGCCCAGCAACCTCAGCCGCACTATCCCGGGGCCATTCTCCTGCTCCTCTTTGTACCTGGGCTCTGCCATCTCGTGCCAGCAGTGCCCTTCCACCCTCCACACTGGTCCCTGCAACAAAGGTTAAAATGGACATCAGTCTGACATTGGAAACTGCAACATTCAAACACCGGCAGGGGGACATTTTCCCTTTCCGTGGCATTCCATTGCTGACTTAAGAGTAGCTTAAGCAGCAGTGACGTAATGGCTAAGAGCAGGTGCACTCTGATCTGGAGGAACCGGGTTTGATTCCCCGCTCTGCCGCTTGAGTTATGGAGGCTTATCTGGGGAATTCAGATTAGCCTGGGCACTCCCACACACGCCAGCTGGGTGACCTTGGGCTAGTCACAGCTTTTCGGAGCTCTCTCAGCCCCACCCACTTCACAGGGTGTTTGTTGTGAGGGGGGAGGGAAAGGAGATTGTAAGCCCCTTTGAGTCTCCTGCAGGAGAGAAAGGGGGGATATAAATCCAAACTCTTCTTCTTCCTCTTCTTCTAGCTGTTCTCTTCCAAACAGATCTCAAGGGGAGATCAGAGAGTCTGCTGGATTACAACCAATAACGAAGCTCAAGAGAGTGTGATCCACTGGACTGAATAGAGACCCGGGATTCCTGTCTCATGACCAGGGTTGGTTTCTCAACACGTATCACACCTAATCCAGTCAGGCCTGGAGTGGTTTGTCATTTACCTGCCATTGACATTTGCCTGCTGTTGCCACCGGGTGTCCAAATTCACTCTTCTCCACTTAAGGACTCTCATTCAAGCGGTATCTGAAGAAGTGAGCTGTGACTCATGAACACTCACATCCCGCTAGAAATTCTGTTGGGCTTTCAGGAGCCACTGAACCCCTGCCCCTTTTTCCTGCTCTTTCTGGCTGAGAAAATATCTGTACAAAAGGGCACCTGGAGTTCTGTGGTGGGAAAGAACAGCATCAGGCTGAAAACAGGAGAGAAACAGCTGCAGGCCTCGAGCGATGATGGCGGAAAGGGCCGTGGGGCAGAAGGAAAAGCTCTTGCCACCGGCAAAATGGAGACAGCCTTCAAGGGCCAGTCCATATTCACGGTTTCTCCCATTCTTCAATCCCAGGCAGAGTCACCTAGCAAGTTTCCACGGCAGAGTCAGAATTTGAAACCGGAACTCCTGGATCCCAGCCTCAAACTCTAATTGCACGGGCTTTCATGTAACATCTGCTGTTGACTAGTAGCGAGCGGCCATATTTGCCAGTGGTTACAACTGGGCCTGTCCCATGAGTCTCGAAACAAGCCTGACAGAAACCAAGGTTTGAAAGCTGACAATATTTTTTGTGGTTGCCTAGCAACCTCCACAATGGCCGCTGTAGAGGGCATTCGTTTCTTTGTACGGTTCTGGAGCTGCTTCTGTGGGGGTGGAAATCAAAGAATCCTGGAGCTGAAAGAGACCACAAGGGCCATTCTGTCCAACTCCCTGCCGTGCAGAATATCCAATCAAAGCCTCTGTTGAGAAACCTCCAAAGGAAGATGTTCCCAGCAAGAGTAGTCCTCCCAGAGGAACGTTCTGGCTCTAACTAGATGAGTGACTTCTCAAGTGCAGGTGTAATCCCCATGCTCAGAATGGGGTGACCCAGAAAGGGGCGGAGACTCAAAGCAGCAGAAGGCTGCAGAGCTCATGTAGTTTGGAGGAGACGAGGCTACCAGGCTCGGACCTTGATTGGTATAAGCCCTTAAAGTGAGGATGGGGTATGAGTCTGAAATTGTGTGCATCGAGGAATGCTGCTGTAAATTTTATTGTGCGTGCACAATGACAATAAAAATGCTTATTATTATGCTTATGCTTATTATTATTAAGGTAACTGCAATGTTGTTGGGAACTAGTGGGAAGGGAGTTGTTTGTTTTTGCTATGTTGTAAATGTTGGCGTTTATTGTTTCAGGGTTTCTTTTTGTGGTTGTAATGGGTGAGAGTTCTCCTGGAAACCTTCCTCATGTTGAATCCTGTTCACCCAGCCCTTGGAGTCTTCAGCAGCAAAGAAGAACTGGACTGGGCAGTATCAGTAGACTGTAAATATAAGGACTTGAAAAAGCAACTTGAACAGGACCTGGAAGTGTGATGTTAAATGTTGATGTTATATGTTAAGAAAATAAACCATTTTGTTTTTAAAATTTGTTGCTGCAAATTCATTCCAAGTTCTGCCCCACAGAACCCACAGATAGAGGTTACACAGGCTGGGCTCAGTTCTTCTGGTCCCGGGCCATTTCCCAGGGCAGCCTTAGTCGGGATGATTTGCTTTAGCAGAGAAACTTCTGGACAGGAGGGGCCCCTTGTTCTCTGCAGCACGGAACGGAGCCTTTTGTCTGGAAAGTTTGGCTTGGCCAACTGGCTTGGCCAACTGGGGTCGCCAGGTTATGGCCGGCATATTGCACAAAGACCGTAACAGCAGAGGGACAGAGAGGCAAGGACTCTGCTCACTCCTCGCAGTGCTGAGGCTTCAGGAACAACGATGCCAAGTAGGACTCCGCGAGTGTGTAGTGAAATGGCTTTTATTGTTTTTATGCACCCCGTCAGTGCCAAGCTCTGGCTCTGTTTGCCTTGAACAACTTTCAGGATTTCCTTCAATAAAGCGCCGCTTTTATATTCACTGCTGTGAATTTACTGGCCAAACCCAGAAGAGCTCGGGCACGCTACTGAGTGAAGCAGGGCTTGTGCTGCCGCTACGGAGGAGGGAGCGTTTTCCTTAGGTTTAATTTTTTTTCCCCAGCAAATGTAGGGCTTGATTCATGTTTACAGCCAGATCTGTCTTGTCTGCTCTCTCCCAGTCTCTGGATTTAAGCATCTACAGACAGGACCATGTTGAGAATTAGATTTATTGATTGTTGAAACATTCCTTCACCTTCTAGTTTCTGCCACAGCACATAAACAAACATAAAACTACCTGCTGCGGAGCCAGACTGCTGATCTATGAAGGCCAGCCGTGTCTCCTTTCACCAGCAGCACTATTGTCCCAAGCCCCCACACTGGGCACCGGTGTCTTTTGCACCCCAAGATCGTCTGGACGTCTGAAGCTGGGGGCACAGATGAGTCTGTCCATTTTTTTTTTACATGAATGTACGGCCTGTGGGTTAAGGTATATGCTTCTTCCAGAGCAGGAGTCTGCAACCTGCGCCTCTCCAGATGTACATGGACTACAAATCCCATCAGCCCCTGCCAACATGGCCAATTGGCTGATGGGAATTGTAGTCCATGAACATCTGGAGAGCTGCGGGTTGCAGACCCCTGTTCCAGAGGAAGCTCCTTGGCTCCCTGGGGACTCCAGGGGCACAATAATGAACGACCTCCTCGGCACACCTTCTCACGCCCTAGAGTCGGGTAATGACGAACAACTGCAGGACACTAACTGAAGCTCTCAGACTCTCACTCACCACGCAGACCGCCCCCCCCCCCGAGAAGCCAATCAAGAGTCCAGGAAGGGCCGCCATCCCATCTCGTGACCCCCGTCAATAGGGCCGAGTCTTGCCTGCCACCAAAGCAACTTGAATCACCTGCAAGCAGACACTTCTCCTCCCCCGTTTCATCACCCAGGTGCCCCTCGCTGGTGCCGTTTACAATTACAAAGTTTGAAGTGTCTGATGGCAGCTCAGATCCTGGCCCTCCCGTCAACGCCGTCCCGCATCCCCAACCCAGATCGCAGCGCAACCCAGATTTCACCAACAGGCAGCCAGATTCTGACGCTTCGGCCAGAGGCCATCCTGCTCCCTGGTTTTGCATCCACAGGGCTGTGTGTTGAGTCCTTTACTGTTCACCCTTTATACATATGATTGTACTCCTGTCTATCATAGTAACACCATTATCAAATTTGCTGATGACACAACGGTGGTGGGGCTCATCTCTGGAGGGGATGAGTCTGCCTATCGGAATGAAGTGGACCGACTGCTCTCATGGTGCAGGGAAAATAACCTGGTTCTTAACACTAACAAGACAAAGGAGCTCATAGTGGACTATAGAAGGAATAGCTCAGAAATTCAGCCCTTGACTATAAATGGAGATCAAGTAGAGCGGGTGGCTAGTTTTAAATTTCTGGGCGTTATGATTAAAGAGGATTTGACCTGGGGAGTACAGACTGCCGCGGTGGTTAAGAAAGCCCAGCAAAGACTGCACTATCTGAGACTTTTAAGGAAGCAGCAACTGGATGGAAAACTCCTGGTGTCCTTTTACCGCTGTGCTATAAAGAGTGTCCTAACCTACTGCATCTGTGTATGGTTCTCCAGTTGCACAGTGGCGAATAGGAAGGCGCTCCAAAGGGTGATCACCACTGCACAAAGGATTATCGGCTGCCCTCTCCCCTCCTTGGAAGAAATCTATAATTCCCGAAGCCTCAAGAAAGCCCAAAATATTCTGAGGGACCCGTCTCATCCAGCACACTCTCTTTTTAAACTGCTACCATCTGGCAGACGATACAGGGCCCTCAGAACTAGGACAAAGAGGCTTAGAGACAGCTTCTACTCTAGAGCTGTGGCTATGCTAAACTCCGCTGCTTCATATTGATGTATTTGGGGCTGTGTAGGGATGGGTGGAGGATGATGATGTATGAGTCTGAAATTGTGTGCATCGAGGAATGCTGCTGTAAATTTCGTTGTGCGTGCACAATGACAATAAAATGCTTATGCTTATGCTTATGCTTATGCTTATCTCGGCCAAGAGTGGCTCCTCCCTTGCTCACCCCCAGGTACACCAAGGGGCACGGGAAAGCCGGCACGAGCCCTCTGCCCACTGGTTCTGTCCCTGAGCCTCCTTCCAGCATAACTCACATGGAGATCACTGGACCGCCTCATCTAGACAGGCACAGTCTAGGTCAGTGGTGGCGAACCTATGGCTCGGGTGCCAGAGGTGGCACTCAGAGCCCTCTCTGTGGGCACGCGCAAACAAAGTCACCCCCACCCCCAGCTCGATTACTAGCATTAAACCTAAGACCTAGATTTGGGGAAGCAGTGTAGGTATCTCTGTTAAGCACCATTAAACCTCACTGATTTTCATGCAAAGAACTAAAGCGCGATCCTTTACCTGGGAGTAAGCTCGGATGCTGGCAATGGGGCTTGCTTCTGAGTAAACCCTCCTAGGGTCGTGATTCACCCGTTGGATGAGTTGCACGGTTGCTGCAAAGCAAAGCCACCGACTACCGCCAAGCTTACTCCTGAGTAACGCTCGCCTTGGAGTCAACCGTTTTTTCTAAACTAAAACCTCAGTATTCAGGTTAAATTGCCGTGTTGGCACTTTGCGATAAGTAAGTGGGTTTTGGGTTGCAATTTGGGCACTCGGTCTTGAAAAGGTTCGCCATCGCTGGTCTAGGTGTTTTCTTTTGTGATTCTCCTGTTTCCCTGCCCTTCCCGAATTGACCCTCAGTAGCATCCTACTGATACCTCCACCCATCTCGTAGCTTCTCCCTTCTGCAATCAGCCAGCCTTCCAGCAAACCAGTCACGTTCCATAGGATCCTAATCTCGCCAGGGACTCCCCCCCCCAAGATCTCCCCCCTAGACTCCACCACATATTTTGGCCCCTCTTTGGACAGCCCCGGATAAACCCATCTCTCCTCCCTCCTCTGGACCGGACGGGTGGGAGAGACGCAATTTGGGCAAACAGTTTAAAATAGAACTGCTCAGACACTTAAAGTGGGACCGAATGCTGCAGCCAGGATATTGACTGGAGTGGGTTGTAGAGTCAAGTCACTCCAGGCTTTGCGCAGCTACACTGGGCACAATTCAAGGTGCTGGTCTTCAAAGCCCTCTATGGTTTGAGGCCAACATACCTGAACTTGTTGGTGGTCCTAGGCCCCAAATGTGCCCCGCTGTCCTCAACCAGGGCCAGAGCACTTTTAGCTCTCGCTCCGGCCTGGTGGGGGGTCCTGGTGAAGGAGACCACGGCCCTGCGGGGCTTCTCAGAGTTCCACAGGGCCTGTGAGATGGAGCTATTACGCCAGGTCTACAGTTGAGGGAAGCAACACTATGTCTATGTTTTAACTTTATGTACGTATTTATGTATTTATTACATTTGTTATGCCACCCACCCCCGAAGGGCTCTGGGCAGGGTACAAAAGGTAAAGCCATTAAGACATCATTACAACAAAACAGTTAAGACCAGAATAGTCAAATATAACAGAAACAAAAGCCTAATGTCAGATGGCACTTGATGAACTTCCTATCCCCTGGGAGGGGGCTAAGCGTATGATAGAATGAGAGGCATGACAAGGGAGAAGAAGAAGAAGAAGCAGAAGAAGAAGCAGCAGCAGAAGAAGAAGAAGCAGAAGCAGAAGAAGCAGAAGCAGAAGAAGCAGAAGAAGAAGAGGAGGAGGAGGAGGAGGAGGAGGCGGCGTTTGGATTTATATCCCCCCTTTCTCTCTTATAGGAGACTCAAAGGGGCTTACAATCTCCTTGCCCTTCCCCCCTCACAACAAACACCCTGTGAGGTAGGTGGGGCTGAGAGAGCTCCGAGAAGCTGTGACTAGCCCAAGGTCACCCAGCTGGCATGTGTGGGAGTGTACAGGCTAACCTGAATTCCCCAGATAAGCCTCCACAGCTCAGGCGGCAGAGCGGAGAATCAAACCCGGTTCCTCCAGATTAGATATACGAGCTCTTAACCTCCTACGCCACTGCTGCTAGAAAGGCAATCAGCAACTAGCTCATCCCACCCCCACCCCCCAAAAAAAGCCCGGTGAAACAGCTCCATTTTACAGGGCTTGTGGAACTGTCCAAGGTCCTGCAGGGCCCTGATGGCTGGAGGATTAGGCGTTCCACTAGGCAGGGGCAAGGCAGCAAAAGCCTGGGACCGGGCAGAGGCTAGTCGCAACATTAAGGGGCCGGGGACCACCAGAAAATTTGCCTCCACAGCTCTCAGAGGCTGAGGCGGGACATAATACTTGATTAAAGTTGTCCTGAGCCCATTATCTATCTATCTATCTATCTATCTATCTATCTATCTATCTATCTATCTATCTATCTATCTATCTATCTATCTATCTATCTATCTATCTATCTATCTATCTATCTATCTATCTATCTATCTATCTATCTATCTATCTATCTATCTATAATTACATTTATATACCGCCCAACCCCGGAGGGCTTTGGGCGGTGTACAACATAAAAAACAACAACAAAGACAGCTCAATCAGAAAAAAATTAATAGAAATATAAAACGGCTCTAAAATTAAAATAACTAAACCCATTTAAAATGCAGCAATAAACTATAGATAGCGTCCAACAGTCTAAAAACACCACCCTTGGAGAGGGGAACGGCGGGTCCCATAGATTTAATAGGGACCACCTAAAGTAGGAGAAGAGGGGAAAGACAAACTATAAATCAAAAAGTAAAATAAAACAAAGAACTACCTAATCCCTGATGACCCCACCCAACCACTATGGTCATCTTTAAAGACCCTACCTCCAGGGCTCCGGCCTTCTGAGATAGAGCAACTTGAAAGGGGGCCTTCTCAGTTATGGCCCCAAAGCTCTGGAACTCGCTCCCCAGGGAGAGTCGTCTGTTCCCTTCTGTGCCATCTTCTGCCACCGGGTGGAGACTTTTTTTGTGTGGCATTCCTTCAAAGATCCCTCATTCTCAACCAACACTTTTTTATGCTCTGCATGTCTCCTACATGTTTTGTATGGATTTTAACTCTATTTTTACTCTTTATAAAGTTGTAATAAAGCACATTTGATACGCTTTCATTATCATGGCTTTGTAATGTAATTTTATCATGTATTTTTAAGCTGTTAACTGCCTTGGCAGAAAGTTAGAATATAAATTTTGTAAACCATGAATAAATGGGAGTGTTTTTTTATTGAATGGCCCCAAGTCCATTGCTCTGCCGGGCTGCCACTTGAATCGTTCAGCCTGACCTTCTCAGCGACCTTCGTCTGGCGTCCCTTCTGTCTCTTCTGCATTCTGGCAGGGTTACAGAGTAACTTGCTGGTGAGATACCAGCCTCCCTTGGATCCTGTCCCTTTCCTCTGGGCAACTATTGCCAAAAGCTGGGAACTCTGTACGTAACAGACTGAAAGATGGTTGAGTCCAGAGACGTCTGCCAGAGTGGAGAAACCAGGTAGGGGAAACATTCAAACTTGTACTCTGGGCGGGGGGGGGGGGGGGGGAGTTTACAGTTGCTGTTAAAATGAAATTGGATGAGATTCCAGACCTCTCACATCATACCTGATCTCCCCCTACCCCACCCACCCCTCCATCCTGGTGCCAGATTCCCCCAAAGCAGGGGCAAATGGGAAATAGGCAGGACAGAGAGAGGCCATGAACGTCTTTGGAATCGTTGAAGGCTTTCAAGGCCGGATTCAACTGGTTCTGGAGGGTTTTCCGGGCTGTGTGGCCGTGGTCTGGTGGATTTTGTTCCTAACGTTTCACATGCATCTGTGGCTGGCATCTTCAGAGGCGTATCACAGAGAAAAGTCTGTTTCACACTGTGTCTAAGTGAGAAGGGAAAGTTTAGTGTGGTATATTGTCCATGTCCCAGGGTGGGGAACCAATCATTCAGTTTTTGGGTGGAACTTGCCATGCAAAGGTGTGGTTGAGTGCTGGGAGCCAGGCTTTGCTAATTTTTAACATCTCTTCTTTCTTATTGAAGTTGTCCTGGTGTTTGTGAATTTCAACGCAGCATTCAGACCCGGGTTAAGGAACACGAAAGACACTGCCGGCTTAACCATCCTGAAAAATCTGCAGTTGCAGAACATGTGGCAAACAAAACTGGACATAATATTTTATTTGAGAACACTGAAATTCTGGACAATTCAGAAGCTTACTATGTCCGACTGCACAGGGAGGCCATTGAAATTCACAAACACCAGGACAACTTCAATAAGAAAGAAGAGACATTGAAAATTAGCAAAGCCTGGCTCCCAGTACTTAAAAAATGGACTGATAACCCCACCTGCAATACAATGCAGTGAACCACACCTTTGCATAGCAAGTTCCACCCAAACACTGAATGATTGGTTCCCCACCCTGGGACATGGACAGTATACCCCACTAAACTTTCCCTTCTCACTTAGACACAGCGTGAAACAGACTTTTCTCTGTGATACACCTCTGAAGATGCCAGCCACAGATTCAGGCGAAACATTAGGAACAAAATCCACCAGACCACGGCCACACCGCCCGGAAAACCCACCAGAACCAGCCTTTGGACTCACTAATTTGAACTAAAGAACTGATCCTTATGCAGAGCTCAGTACAGATGGCTTCAGGGGTCCAGCCGGGAAAGATCTCAGGGGGACATTCAGCCCACCCGCCAAAGCAGCCCGTTTCGACTGGGTGGGGGGTGGGGAGAGCTGATCCTGGTTATCTGGAAAGTAACTATAATTCCAGGAACTCTCCAGGCCCCACCTGGCAGTTGGGAAGCTGGAAAACCATCCTTGACTCTCGTCACCTGAGCCGGCTTCATGACTGGTAGAGGCTTCATTTCGGGAGGGAAAACACCCCTGCTTCGTTTGCTTAAATTCAGAAATCAACTAAATCCGCGGTATGGAAACTACCCTGACGATAGCAAAGTAGCCGGATTCATTTTTGCCAAACTCCTGCTGAGAGCATCAAGCCTCTTTTCAAATTGCCTTTGGCCAGCCTGAAGATAGCAGCGCCGAACGGGGCCCCTTTCCTTTCTTCCTTCCTTTCTTGAAATGTGAAAAAAAAAAGAATGAAATATCAACAACTGATGATTGTTGTCTTTGGTTTCATTTCCGTATCTCCAGAACGCTGATTCTCACTTAATATGTATCTAATCCGAGCACCACTTACTGGCCACTTTAGATAAGCATCTCCAAAGGAGGAGGCGGCAATACGGGAGGCTGAGAAATCACCCACGACAGACAGGCCTGAACGTCATAATCGCGCAGCAGCGAGCAGAGAAAGGGAACAGCGGCGGACGCAGGAGGCCAAAGGGCGGGAGCGGCAGACACCCGGCACGGCCCTGCAACGATCCGTCCAGACCGCTCTGCAGTCTTCTTGTGGCGACCGCGCTGAAGAGCTGCTTGGAAACGAGGGCCAGGGGAGCTGTGGGACTCACTGCCACAACAGGCAGCAACCGGGATGACCGGCAATGGGAAGAGTCAAACTCAGAGTGCCGAGATCCATCCACAGCTGGAAAGGAAACCTCTTGGTTCAGAGGCAGCACAAGCAGAAGGGAACCCATCTTTGGGAAATCAAAACCCTTGGCCTTCCCTTCATTTCCTCATATACTGTTCACCGCCCTCAGCCCTTCTGGGATAGGGCGGTATATTAAATCCAATCAACAACAACAACAACAACAACAACAACAACAACAACAACAACAACAAGAACAGTGATAGAGAAAAAACATGTTTGGATCATAGATGTTGCTGCGCCAGTTGACAGCAGGGTAGAGGACAAAGAGCTGGAAAAGATCACAAAATACAAGGACCTACAAATTGAAGTTGAACGATTGTGGCAAAAAAGAACAACAGTAATCCCACTACCGGTAGTAGTCGGTGCTCTAGGAGGAATCCCAAGAAACCTTGAAAAACATCTGGAAAGCCTAAACTTGGACAGAACATCAGTCCACCAGCTGCAGAAAGCAGCACTTCTAGGAACTGCACACATTCTACGCAAATACCTCTAATATCCTAGGTCCTTGGGAAGGACTCGATATTCAGAGATGAATTCCAGACACTTGTGCTGTGCTGTTATGTGTATAATAATAATAATAATAATAATAATAATAATAATAATAATAATAATAATAATAATAATAATAATAATAATAATAATAATAATAATAATAATAATAATAATAATAATAATAATAATAATCCCCCCCAAAGGGCACTTCACCTTTGGTGTGGTGGTGGGGCTTGTGTGCTCCAATGAGTCAGAGTGGCTGTGCTGAGGGCCACCCAAAACCAGAGAGGCCTCCTGATGAGAAGCCAGACTAAATGTGCCCAAAACCCAAACCATGGTGAAGACAAGAAAAAGAAACTTTATAATCGATCGGTCAGTCGCACTGGTCAACAAGGACTGCGTCTAGTGCTGGAGTACCTGGGCACCATGGCGGAAAATGGGCTATATGGACTCAGGATCTTCAGCTGAGCAAAATCCAGGGCTGAAGACTGCAGGACTACTGGAAGCAACTTCTAACAAACGCCGAAAAATATTCGCGGTAGCAGAGAATAGAGTTTCTATGGCCTGCTACTACAAATCAAAACCTATCAAAAAAGAGGATAACTCTCAAACGAATGTACTCAAGTCTGGAAAGAACTTCACCCAGACACAGAAATTACTGGAGCAAAGACTTGCTGATCAAAGAAGATATATTGAAAGGAACAAAGTTTTTAGTGCACTCAGGAGCTAGCAGAAATCCAGCAGAAAGCACAAGACAATGGTATTGGAAAACATACCAAGGAACACCTTCCAAAGAAATTCTAACAAAATTGGCAACAATTCAAGGATTGCAAGAGACAGAGGAGGAAGAGGAGGAAGAAACAACAATCATCACACCTCCAAAGGAGCCAACCCAAACAACCCAAAGTTCCCAATTGACAAAAAAAGGCAAGAAGAACTGATGCAGAAGATCCTAGTGAACACATGAGCAATACAAACGAACGCATAAGATTGCCACCATTGAAGATTGTTCCAAGGAAGGATCTGCTCAATTCATTGAAGGATGCAAACAAGGTCATTGCTGGAATCCAAACAATGTCACTGCATGAAGCAAACCAGCTTATGTACAGTACTGCAGTAGTGATTACTAAAGAGCTAGGGGTAAAGATTCATCACCCAGAAAGAAGGCCGAAAATAGGTACTCCAAAGTGGAAAATCAGACTGGGAAGAAAAATCAGCAAACTACGATCGGATGCCAGCAAACTGAAAAGCATGAAGGAGAAGAAGCTGAAAAATGACAAAATCAAGGCAGACCTAGGTAAGAGGTACCACCTGGACAAGAGGAAACTCAATGAGGCAATAGAGGTGGTCAAACAACAGATAGTGGCAGTTTCAAAGAAGATTGCAAGATTCGCCAAGGGTTGCCTAATTCAAGCAGAATCAACTCTTTCTTACTCCAAATCCAGAAACGATTCTACCAGAATGTAAGTGGAGATGTGAAACGAAACACAGGAGAGCCATGACAGAGAACAAACAATTGAGCCTGGAGAAACATTTGGGACAGCCCAAAGAACTACAACCAAAATGCAAAGCACAAAGATGTGGGCGGCTGAACTGAGCAGCAACAACATGGACAGCTCGGTAATAACAACTAAAATTTCTGCCAAAACGAGCAAAAAAGGTGAAGAACTGGACTGCTCCCCAGGCAGTGATGAACTACATGGATTCTGGCTGAAGAAACTGACCAACTTGCATGAAAGAATTGCCTAACAGTTGAATCATGTGCTGCAAACAGGCCAAATTGAAGAATGGATGACAACAGGGAAAACATTTCTGATAATGAAAGCACCAAGAAAAAGGAGCAATCCCTAGCAATTACAGGCCAATCACTTGCCTACCAACAACCTTTAAGCTTTTTACTGGTATAATAGCTTACGCAATACAAGACCACCTGGAAGGCAAAGAACTTGCTGCCCCCAGAACAAAAAAAATGCGAAACAAATCCAAACAGTAGGGGAACAAAAGATCAACTGCTCATAGATAAAATGATCCTTGAGAATCGCGAAAAGAAGGAAAACCACAGTAATGTAGCTTGGACTGATTACAGGAAAGCATTCCATTCACTGCCACACAGTTGGATACTTCCTAATAGTTCGGAGATAATTGGAGCTGTGTGAAAACACATCAAGAAATTGGTCAAGAATGCAATGCACACTTGGAAAACAGAATTAATAGTCACCGGAGCAGGAATAGGTGAAATCAACATCCGAAGGGGAATATTCCAATGATACTCCCTGTCCCCTACCTACTCTTCATCATTGCTATGATTCCGCTCTCTATAATTCTGAAGAAAACAGGTCAAGGATATCAGACAGCAAGAAACTCACCAAAAATTTCACACCTTTCTATACATGGATGACCTAAAGCTCTGGCATGTGGAAAATCAAAAGCAGAGATTGAGTCACTACTGAACACAGTGAGAGCCTTTAGCACTGACATTGCAATGGATTTTGGACTTGACAAGTGTGCAACTTTGGAACGCAGTAAAGGTAAACTTTGCAACATGCTGGCGTGAATATTCCAAATGGAATAGAAATAAAGAGCTTACCAGTGAATGAAAGCTACAAATACTTGGGGATACTGCAAGCAGAGAACATAAGCATTGCAGAAGTCAAAGGTGCAATTAGGAAGGAATATCTTAGAAGGATAAGAAAAATTTTGAAATCAAAGCTAAATAGAGGAAATACAATAAAGGCAATTAATACTTGGGCTGTGCCTATAGTATTGCCATCTCTGTTGGCATAATTAACTGGACACAAGTCGAATTGGACATCCTGGACAGAAAACAAGGAAAATTATGACCATCAATCGAGCACTGCACCCAAGTAGTGATACAGATAGACTTTACATAGCAAAGTCAGAAGGAGGAAGAGGACTGCCTCCACATCACATAACTTCAGTAGAGGAAGAGAAAGAGAGGCCTGACAGAATACATCCAAGAAAGTCAAGAGCCAGCATTGAAAGAAGTCCACAAGGCTGGAGATGCTGAAAGCCAAAGAATCAAAAGAGTAGAGAGTCCAACAGTTTAAAACATCTAAAGCGAGCAGTGGCTGGAACAAGCCACTCCATGGGCAGTACTTTAAGAACATTGAAGGGAAGGTTGACAGCAAGAAAACATGGGAGTGGCTCAGAAGGCAACCCCCAAAGAAGGAAACTGAAGGCCTGATTTTTGCTGCTCCAGGAGCAAGCATTACGGACAAATGCAATAAAGATTAATGAATCGCAAAAAGTCTCACAATGACCCAAAGTGCCATCTCCGTAAAGAGGGTGATGAAACTGTGGGAGCTACCATCAATTGCTGTTGTAAGAAAATAGCCCAAACTGACTATCTTGAACGTCACAATAGGCTAGCAGCAATGGTGCACTGGAACCTTTCCAGAAAAGTACGGCCTGCCCTGTAGCAAGACCTGGTACGAGCACAAGCCAGAGAAGACCACAGAAAATGAAGAAGCAAAAAATACTCTGGGACTTTAGAATATTAAATAGACAGGTGACACCTGGCACACAACACCCCAGACATAACAGTGATAGAGAAAAAACAGGTTTGGATCATAGATGTTGCTGTGCCAGTTGACAGCAGGGTAGAAGACAAAGAGCTGGAAAAGATCACAAAAATACAAGGACTCATACAAATTGAAGTTGAACGATTGTGGCAGAAAAGAACAACAGTAATCCCACTAGTAGTCGGTGCTCTAGGAGGAATCCCAAGAAATCTTGAAAAACATCTGGAAAGCCTAAACTTGGACAGAACATCAGTCCACATGCTGCAGAAAGCAGCACTTCTAGGAACTGCACACATTCTACGCAAATACCTCTAATATCCTAGGTCCTTGGGAAGGACTCGATATTCAGAGATGAATTCCAGACACTTGTGCTGTGTTGTTATGTGTATAATAATAATAATAAAGGACAGGCCCTGCTCAGCCTTCAGACAGGCAGGCCTCAATTTTAACTGCCCTCCCCAACCCAATGTCAAAATTTTAGAAGCTGGGGGGGCAGTTGTATTGAGAGCCAGTGTGGTGTCGTGGTTAAGAGCAGGTGGATTCTAATCTGGATAACCAGGTTTGATTCCCCACTCCTCCACCTGAGTGGCACAGGCTTATCTGGTGAACCAGATGTGTTTCCACACTCCTACATTCCAGCTGGGTGACTTTGGGCTAGTCACAGTTCTCTCAGAACTCTCTCAGCCCCACCTGCCTCACAAGGTTCCTGTTGTGGGGAGAGGAGGGGGAAGGCGCTTGCAAGCCACCTTGAGTCTCCTTACAGGAGAGAAAGGGGGGTGGTATAAATTTAAACTCGTTGTCTTCTTGATTTCCGCCTGGGCCATTTTGTCTCTTTTGGCTTCCCTTCAGGCGAAACCACAAGACCTCATCCTCCATCCGTCCCATTTCTGTGTCTTCCTCCACTGGGCAGCCATCTTTCCCAGAAGTCTGCATTCAGAGCATCTTTGGACACCAATTGGATGAGAAGATGCGCATTATGTCTGGTTCCTCCCTCCCCCCGGAACATTTTCTTCATCTCCATTCCTGTGGCAGAAATCCCACCCTGTGACCAGAGGGCTCCCTACGTTATTTTTTTCCACATATCGGCACCAGCGGAACATATGCATTTCCAGCGGCTGAAGCACATTTGCTAGTCACACCTGACAGAACCCCCTTACAGCCCCCCCCCCCCGAGAGGCAAGGAAGCCCCAGGAGTCCCTCTTTCTCTATGTAGGGTAACTTGCACTCCAGATGCTGGACTACACCATCAGCCCCCCCGCTGCATGGCCAATTGGCTGATGGGAATTGTAGTCCATAACATCTGGAGTGCCAAAGGTTCGCCACTACAGCTCTAGGGGCTGATTCCTCCCCACCCCACCTCACCCCTCATGAGAATCTCAAGATGCCTTAAACCTAACCACCTCCCCACAACTGTGGAGGCCCAGAGAGCTCTTCCATCCTGCTGACCAATCCAGGACAGAGCTGGGGCCGTCCTGAGGGGCATGAAATCTTGGGCCACTCCCAACAGCTCAGCTGGGACCTGGTGGTCGGAGTCCCAAGACCATCCCAAATGACCACTTGGGTCCCGAACAGATCCCCCCCAAGTCCTTTCCTGCCACCGGAACGACAGATTAGCCATAACTATAGCAAATGCAGCAATCGTTTGAGCAGACATTGCAGGCAGTTTTGAAGAACAAAGTAATGCTACAATAGGAAAGACTCTAATCCAGAAAGAAATAAGTCTTAAACGTACATACAACCATGTGGACCAATGCAAAGCAATGTAAACAAAATGCGAAGCAACTCCAAAAACAGTCTACAGAAGAGTCATGAAAATGCTGATCCAGCGCTGAAAGGAAGGATGTGAGGGGAGCGCCAGTGGTCTGTTTCAGAAAACAGGGGCACCTTGTCAAATTTTTCCCGCCAAGTAAACAGGGTGGCCAATTTCCCAACATTGCGCATAAGCCAATTTATTATAGGAAATCAAGTGCCCCAATCGGAGTCTATCCTGCAAGATGAATGGGCTTCCTGCAGTACAAGGGACAAGGGTCAGTTACCAAGGCTATATGATATTGAAGCCTGCTCAAAATATTCTATCACAATTTCAGACACACACACACACACACTTTGTGCACACATGAAAACTGCCTACCACCGTGGTGGCGAACCTATGGCACTCCAGATGTTCATGGAGTACAATTCCCATCAGACCCTGCTAGCTTTGCATTGGTCCACATTGTTGTATGTACGTTGGATTTAGCGCCTAACATTTTCCCCACATCTGTGGCTGGCATCTTCAGAGGCGGGTCTCTGGGCTCCAGAGGGGAACACATTTTTCTGCAACAACTCGCCTCTGAAGAAAGATGCCAGCCACCGATGCAGGGAAAATGTTAGGAGCTAAATCCAACAGACCACGGCCACAAAGCAAAGGAAACCCACAACAGCCAAACAAAGATTAGTTTTTAATTATGTAGCCTGAGGCTGTATATTCATGAAATATTTAACTTTTTTGGTAAATGAATTCCATTAATCCATTCACAATGCCGTGCTCTTCTCGAGGCTTCTGTGAGATTATTTTGGACAGTTTTTCTATTTAGATTATCCCAGCTGCTTGGCTTTGCAGTCATCAAAACTGTGAAATTTGTATCTGCAGAGGTAACGTGCCTCCTCTTCACAGCAAACATGTTATCAAATAAACATCCAGAGCGGAGAAAAACACCCTAATCCTACTGTTCCCTGGAAATCTCTGTACACAGGATTAAACCCTTTCTTCCTCAGTTCTCTCCCGCGACGGGGATAATGACCAATCCATCTTCAATGCACTTTGCAGCTGGATTTTACTGTGCGGAAGAGCGAAATCCACTCGCAAACCATTGTGAAAGTGGACTGAAAGTGCGTTCTTCTGCACGTGCGGGAGGGGCCTCTGTGCCAAGTTTCCAGAAGTTCCCAATTGGCCATGCTGGCAGGGACTGATGGGAATCATAGTCCACGAACATCTAAAGTGCCAGACTTGCACACCCCAAACTACTCTGATCCAGGTGGAAGTTTTTGTTCCCATGAAAGGTCACTGCAGGCTGGGCAGCCCCCTCCCAGCCCATAAAAATCAGGAGAAAGTCTGCTCTGATACCAGCCTGTCCTCCCCTCTATGGAAAAATGGGAAATGGAACAGGAAAGGGTTGTCGTCGTTTTTACAACAATGAAATGCTTTTTGAGACTCTATTTTAAAATATCAAACTGTGGAGTGGAGCACGGAGGGCAAGGGTGGGTGAGCGAAAGGGAGGGGGACAGGAAAGACGAAAGGTAAAAATCATGACTGGTACAAGGGAGAGCTGGGTTCAAATTTTCCCATTTATTCCTGGTAGTCCTGTGTTTCTCCAGATGTTCAGGAACTGCAATTCCCATCAGCCTCTGCCAGCATGGCCAATTGGGAACTTCTGGAAACTTTGGCCATGCTGGTAGGGGCTGATGGGAATTGTAGTTCCTGAACATCTGGAGAGCCACAGGTTCCCTACCCCTGCTCATGGGCATCTCTCTCTCTCTCTCTCTCTCAGCCCAACCTGCTTTGCACAGCTGGTTATCAGAATAACCTGAAAGAAGGGGGAAAAACCTGTACTAAATGAACCAAAACCAGTTGGAGAGCCAGTGTGGTGAAGTGGTTAAGACCAAGTGGAGCCTAATCTGGAGAACTGGAGCATAAATCCAAATTCCTCCTCTTCTTCTACAGACCAAACAAGGTGGAAACAAAGTCCTCCAGAAATGACCGGTCTGTTCCATCTGATGTCAGATAAGGCACTGAATCACTCATCAGATTTCACCCTTCTAAGCCAAGGGCAGATGTTTCTGAAGCTCTTGTTCCCAGCATGGCAAGAGAACAGCCTGATACCTAGAATCATACAGTTGGAGGAGACCCCCAAGGGCCATCAAGCCCAACCCCCTGCCTTACAGGAAGACACAATCAAAGCACTCCTGACAGGTGGCCATCCAGCCTCTCTTTGAAAACCTCCACAGAAGGAGACTCCACCACCCGTGACCACTGAAGGCAAAGCCAACCTGGTGAAACCCCCATGCTCAGAATGGGTTGACCCAGAAAGGGGCGGAGACTCAAAGCAGCAGGAGGCTGCAGAGCTCATGTAGTTTGGAGGAGGAGACGAGGCTACCAGACTGACCTTGATTTGTATAAGCCCTGAACAATCTTGTTAAGGTAACTGCAATGTTGTTGGGAACTACTGGGAAGGAGTTGTTTGTTTTTTGCTATGCGTTGTAAATGTTGGAGTTTATTGTTTCAGGTTTCTTTTTTGTGTTGTGGCCGGTGAGAGTTCTCCTGGAAACCCTCATCCTGTTGAATCCTGTTCACCCAGCCCTTGGAGTCTTCAGGAGCCAACCCACTTGCAAAGAAGAATTGGACTTGGCAGTATCAGTAGACTGTAAATAGAAGGACTTGAAATGCAACCTGAACAGGACCTTGAAGTGTGACGTTAAATGTTGATGTTTGATGTTATATGTTAAGAAAGTAAACCATTTTGTTCTTTAAAATTTGTTGTTACAAACTCATTCCAAGTTCTGCCCCACAGAACCCACAGACAGAAGTTACACTGGCATTCCACACAGGAGTCTCACAACGGAGCCTTAGGACAACCCCTATGTACTTCTCTGCTTTTTAATACCCACCCTGATGAAGAGCTCTGAAGAGCAGGTAAGGCTGCACATGGTGCGGTGTAGCACGTCAAGTCTGCCTCATATCCACCCTGAAATCGGAACTCTCTTCTCCATGGCCTCCTTTGGTTTCTGTTGCTGGCCTGGAAGAGCCGAGAGACCTCCGACAACAGACCCCATCCTGGGTCACCAGCTCTTTCACTCTTCTAAGGGGAGAGACATGATCCCAGCCAACTTGGTGTTGAGGCCGGCCCCTCTGGGCTGGTGGCATTTTCGTAGTGAGACGACAATTGGAACGCACTGGCAGGATTTGTGATGGGTGCTTTGACAGCACGGTCGCTTCCCTGCCTGGTGTGAACCTGGTGACCACCACACACAGTCTGGAGAGGCTGATGATTAGTGTGGGGGAGCAGTCAAAGGTTACGTCACAGTGACACTGGGAAATGTCGCCCAGGGTGGATTCCCAGGTAGGCAAAAGGCCAGGACTTCCAAGGTGTGAAGGAACACACACTCACAAGCCCCATTTCTGTTGGGTCCTGAGAGGCTGGAAAACCCCCCACAGCTATTCCAAACTCCACTCAGCAACATAACCCCTTTCCCTTATTCCGGAGTGGGTGTCACCAGGCCAGCAACAAATCCAAAAGATGGATACTGGCACCCTGGACCAGGAGTTCCTTTCAGAGGCTCTGCCCCTCCCCCTCGCCTCCTGCCAGCCAGGGCAGGGGTGGTCAACCACCCTTTTGCAAGTCAGTCCAACTATGCCCTAGAGGCCAACTGACCAACACACTCACTCACCCCTTTTACCACCTCTGGAGTTCGCAGGGTCAGATCAAGCATCAGGCTGAGCAAGGATACACAAAGAAAAGGTCCAAACAGGCAACCCTTTTACCCAGCATTCAGTTCTTCTCCTAAGCCACGTTTGATTAGTGTCGGCTAGTAATTCTTCAACTTGCAGAATCTGAAAGACCATCACTCTGTTAGAAGTCCAACAAGCACACAATAGCCAGGGGCTACTCGTACCCACATGCCCGTTAGCCTTATTGGGCTGATGAGGGGGGACTTCTCTTTGCAGAAACCATTTTCCTCTCTGCAGGCTTTGTTCCTTGATGTTCTCATCAATTCTACCTTTCTACGCAGCAGTGGTGTGGGAGGTAAAGAGCTCGTGTGTCTAATCTGGAGGAACCGGGTTTGATTCCCCGCTCTGCCGCTTGAGCTGTGGAAGCTTATCTGAGGAATTCAGATTAGCCTGTGCACTTCACACACACCAGCTGGGTGACCTTGGGCTAGTCACAGCTTCTCGGAGCTCTCTCAGCCCCACCCACCTCACAGGGTGTTTGTTGTGAGGGGGGAAGGGCAAGGAGATTGTCAGCCCCTTTGAGTCTCCTGCAGGAGAGAAAAGGGGGGATATAAATCCAAACTCTTATTCTTCTTCTTCATCATCATCAAAGTCTCCTATCAATACACCTGCATCAGACACCAGGTTGCCCAGTTGGAAATCCCCTTGAAAGGGGTTTCTTTTTGTTCCGCCAGCTGCGGGGCGGGCCGAGGGAGCGGAAGGACATTGTGGTCTTTCCCCGCCTCCTTCTTGTGCCTTCCCAGTTGTGGACCTGGGCATTTTTAGAACTCTTGTGACTCTTGGGAGGGCCTGGCTTTTGGGGTTGGTGGCAGAGACCCCAGGGCAACGATCGATTGCCCAGGCCCGAGTGTGGGTGCGGGTCTCTGGATGATGGCGGCGGCAGCAGCGACAGCTGGGGCAACACACCAGCAGTGTGAGGGCCAGAGAGGAGTGCCCCTGTTCATTACCAAAGGTCCTCAGATGGCGCTGGGGGCCGGTGGCAGAGGCCCCCACAAACACAGACAGAACAGAGGGCACAAGGGAGTTTTCTTGCTCGGTGACCAGGTCTAGGCGCGCCCTAAGGAGAACATGGGGGCAGCGGCAGCCCATAGGGGGAACGCATCAGCGAACAGACAATGCAGGGAGTGAATTGGTAACATCACAAGGGATGCCTATGGTCCCCTGGACTGCCTACCTACTGCCTACGTGACGTCATGTTGGATTATATGTGGGGGGGAGGGTGATTTCCACATTGAGTACTTGTTAGCTTTAGGGAGCTTTAGGTAGCTTTAGGTAGTGAGTCAGGGTACTATTACTGGTATTATATTTTACTGAGATGTGTTAGGTTCAGTTAGATTGTTAGGCTGAACTAGTGATGGGGTATTGTAGTCTTTGTATTTTTAGATTATTCATTAGGTTAAGCTTCTTGTACTAGTGCAGCTTTGGATTGTTTAAGGTTAGTTTTTAGGCCATGGTCTTCTTTGTAGTTATTCTACTCGAAAGAAAGTCGCCATCATGGTTTATCAATATTTATCATCAATTATATATGCAGTTTGGTTGATTAGAGTTGATGATGCTGTGTTGTGGATTTGCTGTTGATAATGCCATGTTCGCAGCTTTTTATAATGCTAAGTTTTGCAATGTTTAATATTGTTGCTTTTTGTGATTATGATATTATGATATTATGTTTATTATTGCCATGTATATTGTGAACTAGCTTGTTGTGCTGATGTTATTATGTTGTTGCTATGTAATGTCATGATGTCATATTGATGATGGCTTTATTATCGGTATTTGTTACTTGAAATACTGTTTCGTCCTGCTGTTATATGCCCTGAGCCTTTCGGGGGACGGCAGCAAACAAATTAAAGTTCCATTCCATTGATTCCCTCTGGACTCTTTTTTAAAAATTGGTATGACCTTTGCTATTTTCTAGTCCTCAAATAAGGATGCTGGTTTTAGCAATAAGTTATGTCTACAGATTAGCAATTTCACACGTGAGTTATTCCAGAACCTTAGAGTATGCCGTCCAGACCTGGAGACTTATTAGTTTCTGGTTTGAGTAGTAATCCTAGAATATCATTTTTCACCCCAATTTGACTCAGTTCTTCAGACATTCTTCCTGGAAACAGTGGCTCCAGCAGGGAGGATATGAAGTTTCACAGTAAAAACAAATGCAGAGAAGTCCTGTCTCCCTGTTTCCCTATAGCAGTGATGGCGAACCTATGGCATGGGTGCCAGAGGCAGACACACTCAGAGCCCTGTGCTAAGCACTACGTTCAGAGTTCATCGGGGAAATTACCACCACCACCCCAACATCTAGGCTGGCCTGGGCCGCTGGGCTCGATTATTAGCATTAAACCTAAGACCTAGTTTTGGGGAAGCAGTATAGGTAACCCTGTTAACCACTGTTAAACCCCACTGATTTTCATGCGAAGAACTAAAGTGTGATCCTTAACCTGGGAGTAAGCTCGTTTGCTGGCAATGGGGTTTGCTTCTGAGTAAACCCTCCTACAGTCGTGATTCACCCATTCGAAGAGTTGCATGGTTGCTTCAAAGCAAAGGCACCAAGCTTACTCTTGAGTAACGCACGCCTCGGAGCCAACCATGTTTTCTAAACAAAAACCTTGGTATTCAGGTTAAATTGCCGTGTTGGCACTTTGCGATAAATAAGTGGGTTTTGGGTTGCCGTTTGGGCACTCAGTCTCAAAAAGGTTCGCCATCACTGCCCTATATGAACACTTTTTTCCTTTGTCATCCAACATTCCTCCCAACCATTTCCTGTTCCTGATATATTTGAAGACTGCAAACACAACACAAACCAAGAATCCAGTCTTCCTGTTGTTTGATTTCCTGGATTACAGATTAGTGTTCATGGTGGAAACCTATATCTCCAGGGATGTTGATTCATTTCATCAGCCCCTGCCAGCATGGCATGCTGGCAGGGGCTGATGGGAATTGTAGTCCATAACATCTGGAGTGCCAAAGGTTCGCCACCACAGGACTAGACCATGCCAAAGAAATGCCCAATCTCCAACAACAACACTACTGACGCAAAACTCAAATTCCACATTCAGTTACAGCTTGAAAGCATTTTCATTCTATCTAAGTATTCAGTTCACTGCAGGATTCCTGGAGCACTGAGGATCTTTGCTCCTTTGAGAGCCAGCAGGTGTCGTGGTTACGAGCAGGTGTACTCTAATCTGGAGAACTGGGTTTGCGCTCCCAGTCCTCCCTACAAGTAGAGGAGTCTTATCTGGTGAACTAGATTTGTCTCCACACTCCTAAATCCCAGTGGGTGACCTTGGGCCAGTCACAGTTCTCTCAGCACTCTCTCAGCCCCACCTGCCTCACGAGGTGTCTCTTGTGTGGGGAGAAAGCAGACTGTAAGCCCCTTTGAGTCTCCTCACAGGAAAGGGGGAGGGGTATAAATCAAAATTCAAACTCTTCCAGCGATCAAACAGGTTATTTGGAAGTGAAACAGCCCTCAACACAATCCAATTTTTTGAATGAGATGCAAGCAAATAAAAAAAATTAAGAAAGTGGTTTAGAGCAAAATAGCACTTCACTTTCAACTGGTGCACCCCAGTCCAGTGGTGGGATCCAAAAATTTTAGTAACTGTAGCAAAGGGGCCAATGGGGATGGGCGGGGCATTCCGGGGGCATGGCCGGGCATTCCGGGGGCGGGCCATTCCTGGGCAGTGGCCAGGCAAGGACTCCAGCCACTGCACCGGGTCGCTTGAGTGAGAGAAACTAATACCGCACGAGGCACGAGGTTGCTACGCATGCCGGTGCACCTCCTGCTAGACTGCTTCAAGTTCTGCGCGCTACTGCTGAGAGGAGGGGCATAACTAAGGCAAAAATCACGGGGCAAAATCACCCATTAGTAACCCCCTCTCGGCACACAAATAATTAGTAACCTACTCTCGGGAACCTGTGAGAACCTGCTGGATCCCACCTCTGCCTCAGTCCCTCAAAGTTCCTCCAAGGAGACTAGCGGGGGGGGGGGGATTGGCTGTGATTCCCGGGGTCCTCTCCTCTTCATAGCAGCAGCAGCCTTCACGAGCCGTTAAGTCCTAATGTTTTTAATTCAGCTTTCTGCCAGTCTGAGCCTTTGAGATAAGAGACCCACTTACAAGTTTGGCACAGAAAAGTCATCTCCATTTGAATGGCTCCTACAATAATTGATCAAGGAGGAAATAGGTGCCTTCTGGCTTTTGTGCACTGAACCTCCAAGGAACACACGGAAAGCAAAGAACTTCAAAACCGGCCACAACACCTCGATAAAGCCTTTGACAGAGCTGGGAGGGGAAACATTTCCGGATTCCAGCAGCAAATAACAACGATCTGAGTAACAATCCCTAAATATGCACAAGGAAAGCCCCACGTCAAAATTTTCACCTCCGAATTGGCTTCAAGGCAGGGGGACAGGAGGGTCCAAAAGAAATGCTTGTCCTTCCCAAGAATTTCCAAAGAAAAAAACTGGAACATGTGAGAAAGTACTGAAAAAAATCACACACGCTCACACACGCTGGTGGAGGACCTGCAACGACTTTGGTGGGGAAGTATCTTAGTTCCCCTTCCCCCACTATTACCTATTTCCCTCCTCTGAAAGTGCTCCTAGCCCTGTGGTGGCAAACCTTTGGCTTCCAGTTCAGCTGCCCAAGATTTTTCACAAACCTTTGGCACTCCAGATGTTGTGGACTACAATTCCCATCAGCCCCTGCCAGCATGGCCAATTGAGGGTGATGGGAACTGTAGTCCACAACATCTGGAGTGCCAAAGGTTCGCCACCACTGTCCTAGCCCCCAAGGGCATACGGCTAGTCTAGTGTGGTGGTTAAGAGGATTGTAATCTGGAGAGCCAGGCCGGATTCTCCATTTTTCCACATGAGCGGCAGACTCTTTATCTGATGGATCAGACTTGTTCCCCCACTCCTACATTCCTGCTGGATGATCCTGGACTAGTCATGGGTCATTCAGAACTCTCTCATTTATCTCACAAGGGCTCCTTCCAAGACATGCAGAATAAGGCACTTTCAAACTGCTTAAAGTGCTCTTTTGAAGCTGTATGAACGCAAAATCCGCTGCAAACAGTTGTGAAGTGGTCGAAAAACGCATTAAGGTCTGGGTCTGCTGTTGTGGGAGAGGGAGGGAAAGGAGCCAGAGCCCCACTCGAGTCTTGCAGGAGCGCAAAGGGGGGGAGGGTATAACCAAACTCTTCTTCTACAGCAAACGCTTCAGGGCAAGTACTGAACCGCCTCTCCAAAATTGTGCCCGGGCAGGTGTGGAGGGAAGGGGGTCCTCAACCTAGGAACCACAGAGGGCATCCATTGGAAAATGTTGGGGAGAATTCGTGGGATCATTAAAAGGGAAACACTTCTTCCCGCAACGGTGATTGGTGTTCTGGGAATATGCTGCCACAGGAGGTGGTGAGGCTACCTGGATAGCTTTTAAAAAAAAAAGGGGCTTGGACAGATTTATGGAGGAGAAGTCGATCTCTGCCACCAATCTTGGATCCTCTTGATCTGAGATTGCAATGCCTGAGCAGACCAGGGTGCTCGGAGCCGCAGCAGCAGAAGGCCACAGCTTTCACCTCCTGCCTGTGAGCTCCCAAAGGCACCTGGTGGGCCAATGCAGTAGCAGAGAGCTGACTAGGATGGACTCTGGTCTGATCCAGCAGGCTCGCTCTACATGGTCTTATGTTCTTTGCTGACCTCTTCCAAAGCAGCCTCTCCTGGACACTCAGCACGCGGCTCCCCCATCAATGGGGTGGGGAGAAGAGGCAGGATTTGGCCATGGCTGTGGCAGGGGAAGATAGAGGCCTCCACTTATGTAGGTAGAGTAGGCTGAAGTGGCTCCTGCCAGCCAGGCTGACCTTGGCCATTGCTGTTGTGACAGCACCCAACCCAAAGAACAGAGGCGAGAGCACGGGTAGGGTGCCAGCCTCTGCCCGCTGGGGCAACAGCGTACAGGCAGAACGCTCCAGCAAGCCCACTGTAGCTGTGCCAGCTGAGCAGAGCTCGCCCCACCAGCCAGGGGGGCATCTGGGGAGGCCAGCCGGAAAGTGCTGGGGGTTAGTGCTCTGCAAGCCAGACCCCAGGCAGGTGAAGAACAGCTGAGAATACGGGCTGCTGTCTGCTGCTGAACCTCCGCAGCCGACGGGAGGAGTGGGGGTGCCTCAGGAGCCTGGCTAGTGGGAGAAAGCAGCACATAGGGCAATGGCAGCCTGAGGTGGTGGGCAGGATTCAGGTGGGTGGAGGCAGTGGCGAGTCTGCTCAGGGACAAGGTACCTTTGTCTCCGGCCTACGGCATTTGGTACTCTCTGGTGGAAGCAGGAGGAGGAGGTGGCTGCAGGGAGTGAAAGGCAGCTCATGGGGAGGAAGGGTGGGCCAATGCACCCCCACATGCCACTTCACTGTCTGGGGTGCTGACCCCTCTGTCCGGGCCTCTAAATACTTCTAATGGCCTCTCCCTCTTCCTAGGGTTGCCAAGCACAGCCTGGCAGGAAGCAAGAGAGAGAGCTTCCACTGGCAAGGAGTAGGAGTTTTCAGCTATAGTTAGATCTGACCCCACCCAGAACGTGGTCAGCCGCTCTTTTCCTGCTCTCTCCCAGCCTTTGACCTCCTCCCATCGGCTTTCCTTGCTTCCTGGGGAACTGAGGCCCAGTTGTGCGTGCCCGCCTTCACTATTAGGTGTTTGCCGCCTGCCCTGTGGTGGTGTTTGGTTCCTCTCATGGAAGAGCTGGACCTTTTACCACAGCCAAATTCGTATACAGTCATTATTATTGATTGATTGATTCGCAAAAAATTTGTATCCTACCCTTTCGCTCTTCAAGGGCTGCCGGGGGGCAGGGGAGGGCACACTTAAAAATTCATGACAACGCATTATAAACCATTAAAATAACCCTCCCTTCCAAACACACCTCATTAAAAACAACTTTTAAAAGAGCTTCTTAAAAGCAGTGGCGTAGGGAGGTTAAGAGCTCATGTATCTAATCTGAGGAACTGGTTTGATTCCCAGCTCTGCCGCTTGAGCTGTGGAGGCTTATCTGGGGAATTCAGATTAGCCTGTGCACTCCCCACACACTTCTGGTGACCTTGGGCTAGTCACAGTTCTTTGAGCTCTCCAGCTCCCACCTACCTCACAGGGTGTTTGTTGTGAGGGGGAAGGGCAAGGAGATTGGTCAGCCCCTTTGAGTCTCCTGGCAGGAGAGAAAGGGGATATAAACCAAACTCTTCTTCTTCTTCTAAAATACATACAAAATATAAAACATTGGCTAGGAAAGAGAGGCCAAGGAGGGAATGCCAACCAAAACACAAAAAGTCTTTATCCGCTGGCAGAAGACGGCACACAGAAGGGGGACAGATGAATACCTTCCCTGAATGCGGGTTCACATTCCTGTCGCCAGATATTATGAACTCGCACTTATCCTGGCATCTCGCCACATCCTACCACTTTCCCAGCCTGTTCAGATCTCATTGAATTCTACCTCCACCTTCTGATGTGTTCGTTCTCCCAATTTGGTAAATATAAATAGTCCCTCTCCAATCTCTGATCCAGATCTTTTATTAAAAAAAATACTGAAAGTACCAGACTCCAGAACCAGGTCCACTGGACACCTCCTCCGCCCAGGTGAAATGGCTCTGCCAACTACTCTTGTGTGAGAGAGTGCGGTTCTCCAACCCGGCTTCCTGTCCACTTAACTATCCTACAGTCCAGTCCACTGGCCTCCAGTGTACCCATCGTGGCATCATGAGGAACCCTGTCAAAGGTTCTAATGAAATCCAGGTCAACACTGATGATTGAAAGGTGGTGGGTTTGTGTGTCGGTCCGTAGACCTTGTTCCTGGCATGCCGCCAGATGGCTAAGCTAGGGAACAAGATCTACCAGACCACGGCCACACAGGCCGAAAGCCACCACAACCAGTTGAGCTCCGTCGAAAGCTCTTCGACAAGACACTGAACACTGACGCATTATCTCTGATCCCGTAAGCTCACTCACTCGATTATAGAGGGAAGTGAGTTTGGTTGACTGGGCCTCTTGGGGACAACCATCATGTCTTGCCTGATCACCAAGATGTCCTTCAAATGCTCACAACTGAACACTTTATAATTTGATCCCGCGTCTTCCCTGGCTCCACTGCCTGTGATTCTGTTCCCAAGGAGCCCTTGAAAACTGGTAGAACATTTTCCCACCTCCAGTCTGGCAGCAGATCTCCTGTCCTCCACGGGGCCTGGAAGGTGACGGAGGAAGGCCCTCAAACTCTCTGGCAAGTTCTTTGAATGCTCTTGGGTGCATGTGTAACCCCCATGCTCAGAATGGGTTGACCCAGAAAGGGGTGGAGACTCAAAGCAGCAGAAGGCTGCAGAGCTCATGTAGTTTGGAGCAGACAAGGCTACCAGACTCGGACCTTGGTTTGCATAAGCCCTTAACACCTTGTTAAAATAAGTGCAATGTTGTTGGGAACTACTGGGAAGGGAGTTGTTTATTTTTGCTATGTTGTAAATGTTGGAGTTTATTGTTTCAGGGTTCTTTTTGTGGTTGTCATGGGTGAGAGTTCTCCTGGAAACCTTCATCCTGTTCAATCCTGTTCAATCCTGTTCACCAAGCCCTTGGAGTCTTCAGGAGCCAACCCACTTGCAAAGGAGAATTGGACTTGGCAGTATCAGTAGACTGTAACTAGAAGGACTTGAAAATGCAACCTGAACAGGACCTTGAAGTGTGACGTTAAATGTTGATGTTTGATGTTATATGTTAAGAAAGTAAACCATTTTGTTTTCAAAATTTGTTGTTGCAAACTCATTCCAAGTTCTGCCCCACAGAGCCCACAGATAGAGGTGACACCTGCCCTCTGGTGCGTGGGAATTAGTATTCATCAAATGTATCGAACTCTCTTAGCTTCTTCCTTATGAAGATGTCTTTTCCCCTTTGCATTCCAGCCAAAGGAGGGCGGGGGACAGAGACATTTAAAAAAAAATGAAACTGAGAACCTTACTACACTTATAGGCATAACAGTATATCTATATAAGGACATTTTGTCGCAATGTAAAAAAATAAATAACAAAAAAAAGGTCCCCCCCCAGCAACAGGAGGTGGGGGACATGCCGTGGTGAGGCCAGAAAATTCAAATTTTCTCACAGACTCAACAGTCCCTCATCTTTCCCATGATCTTCCCATGGTATTGGAATGGGGATAGGAGACTCAAAGGGGCTGGCAATCTCCCTTGCCCTCCCAACAAACACCCTGTGACGTAGGTGGGGCTGAGAGAGCTCCGAAGAACTGTGACCAGCCCAAGGTCACCCAGCTGGAATGTTGGAGTGCACAAGCTAATCTGATTCACCAGATAAGCCTCCACAGTTCAAGTGCCAGAGCAGGGAATCAAACCGAGTTCTCCAGATTAGAGTGCACCTGTTTCCAACTACTATCACTCCACGCTACCAGAGAGGGCAAATACTGCCACATTCAATGTAGCACTGGACCAACAATGATACCAAAGGTGGAAGAGAACATTTCTGGTCTGCTGGAAACTCATTTCCCACCCCTTCTTGGACCACAAAGGAAAACTTGTTAATTTTGCAAATCCGTCTCCGGTCTGACACCTCACACCCACCCCCCCGCAACAGCAGCAGCAACCCTCGGAAACAAGAAATAGATAGGAATCTCACTTTCATACAATATGCAGAACAAGCTACCCATCCACCAATAATGATGCAAGGTGTCTTCGACACACACACACTCTACACACACAGGAAACAACACTCTCCTATCCATTCACACATCTATCACTTCTCGAAAGCATTTTTTCAATTATTAAAAACACTGTCATGATGACATAAGGGGGTGAAAAATCAAGAACATTAAAGCAAATTTAAAAATCAGGTACATAAAGACAACTCACACAAAGACATTGAAAGGAGGGCTTATGGGAGCCGCATCGCTCCACAACGGGAGATCGCCTCCTTCACCCACGGCGAGGGACAATTATGGGGAGAAGATACCTCTGCAGGCAATTCCATAAGTTTGGTATCACAGCCAAGAAGCGGGTTTTACCATAGAGTTCCGCCCAAATGACAGACCATCCCAGCAGTTGTCAGCAGCCACCCCCACAGAGAGTGAAGTCACCCAGACAACAGCAACAACAGTTGAGGGTGTTCAAGGTCCGGGTGCTGAACACATCCGAGAAAAAAATCACCCGCCAAACCATCAGCATTGATTAAGAGATCCGCCATTCAACCAGACACACACGGCAGTGACCCCGTAAGTCAGGAAGCGCTCTTCCACCTCGGGTTACGCGGGTTCAAGAAAATCCACAAGGACTCCATCCCACTCCTGGTAGACCGCCAGATCATGATTGTTCTGAATATATGAACTGACAAAAATTTTAACCACGTTGGACATACAACACATTATGTTGCGACTCAGCCAGTGGTGGGATCCAAAAATTTTAGCAACAGGTTCCCATGGTGGTGGGATTCAAACTGTATGTGAAGCACTAGTGGGCTGGGCGGGTACAATGGGGCGGGGCATTCCCAGGGTGGGCTGTGGCAAGGATGCAGCTTCGCGCCGTCCTTAAGGGAACGAATGCTACAGAGGCTACACGCACACCGGGTGCACCTCCTGCTAGACTGTTTCAAGTTCTCATACATGCTGAGAGGAGGGGCGTGAATTCAAGGCAAAATCACGCGGCAAAATCAACATTAGTAAACCCTCGCACACAGACAACAAATACTAGTAACCTACTCGAACCTGTCAGAACCGGGCTGGATCCCACCTCTGGACTCAGCCCACTTCATTGAAAAAACAGCAATCTCCATCTCAACCCCAGCGACAGACTTATCAGGTTTGAGGTTGTCTCAGTGAAAGACACACTTGCACTCATCAGCCAGATGTTTCCAGACAACATCACAGCTTTGTTTCAACACTGTCTAACAACCAGCTACTTCCAATGGGACCATGAATACTATGAACAGACCAATGGGGTAGCCATGGGAAGCCCCCTCAGCCCAGTGATAGCCAATTTTTTACATGGAACATTTTGAGAAACAAGCCCTCAAAACAGCACCCAGGAAACATGCAACTTGGTTTCGATTTGTGGACAGCACTTTTACAATCTGGAGCCATGGTGAGGAGGAACTGCTGAACTTTCTGGACCACCTTAACAGCACCCACCCAAACATCCAATTTACCATGGAAACTGAAAAAGAAGGAAAACTGCCTTTTCTAGATGTCTTGGTCTTTCACAGACCCACAGAAAACCGACATACACAGACTGGAATCTACATAAAAACTCCAACCACCATCCACAACAGAAAAGAGGCATAATCAAAACTCTGACAGATCGTGCAAAACGAATTTGTGAAACTCAACTGATGAAATCAATCATCTAGACTGGGCTCTGCAGGCCAATGGCTACTCCACAACAGAAATCAGAAGAGCTTTAAGACCAAGAGAAACCCAGAGGACTGAGGAGAAACTGTTGGCTTAGCCATCCTGGAAAATCTACAGTTGCAGAACATGTCTTCAACAAGACATAACATTTTATTTGAAAACACTGAAATTCTGGACAATTCAGAAGGTTGCTTTGTCAGACTGCACAGGGAGGCCACTGAAATTCACAAACACCAAGACAACTTCAACAGGAACGAAGAGACTCTGAGAATTCACAAAGTTTGGCTACCAATACTTAAAAACACCAAAGGCAAACCCCAAGGGCATGCTAAGTTCATGAACAATGGGCTCCACCCAAACACAGGATTTGAATTCACCAATACTGCTGCTGCTGCAGGGCATGAAAATGTGAATCACTCCCTGGACTGATAAGCCCCACCTGCAATACAATGCACTCAACCACACCTTTGCATAACAAGTTCCACCCAAACACTTACTGATTGCTTCCCCACCCTGGGACATGGACAATATATACCCCAAACATTCCCTTCTCTCTGGAGACAGTGTGGAGCACACTTCCCTCTGTGATACACCTCTGAAGGTGCCAGCCACAGATGCAGGCATGACGTTAGGAACCAGATCTACCAGACCACGGCCACACAGTCCACCAGAAAACCCACCAGATTATATGTTCTTGTAATTTCTTTTTTACATCTCAATAAAAAATGTTGTTAAAAGAATCACAGTCCCGTTGAGACCCTCTCCATGACTCACTCACTCACTCACTCACACACACACACACACAGAGAGAGAGAGAGAGAGAGAGAGAGAGAGAGAGAGAGAGAGAGAGAGAGAGAGAGAGAGAGAGAGAGAGAGAGAGACTTATTTTGCTCTGAGCATGGGAAATGCACTCATGACGTGCCAACAGAGGCTTTTCAACTCCCGACATGATGCCGGTTCCAGACTGTTTCCAAGTCAATTGTGTTCCACGAGTCAACCCAGCCTGCAGCACCAAAGGCTGTGCTCAGGGCAACCCTGGAGCTGCAGGTGAGAAGCCCTCTTGCCAAGGGGAGGCGTGGCAAGGGACACCGAGGCAGACACACCAACCTCCCCCTGCCCCCCCCCAGAGGGAGAGAAGTCACCGCTGCTCACCAGGTCTGCCTGGCAGGTCAGCTCTCCAGAGAATCACCGCCAGGCATTTTCTCTGCCCAGCTGCAGGAGTGAGGTGGGCAGCTGCCAGGAAGGCCATTAACAGCCGATTCCAGCCGTCCACCCCTGGGCAGGAAAGGGCTGCCTTTGGCACCAATGCTACCCCCCCACACACACACCTTTCAAAGCCAGAGTCTCAAGCACCCAGCACACAAATGCACACGTGTGCACCCACACCCTCCCCGAACCAAAAAAAAAAATCCAAACTTCACATACACGCTACAGGGGTCAGTGCTATCAGTCACAGACCAGGAAAGGGATTTGGGCGTCTTAGTGGATAGTTCCATGGGAATGTCAACTCAACGCACGGCAGCTGTGAAAAAGGCAAACTCTATGCTGGGGATAATTAGGAAAAGCAACGAGAACAAACCGCAAAGATTGTCATGCCCTTATATAGTGCTAAGTGGTGCGAACCACACCTTGGAGTAACTGTGTTCTGAAGCCTTGGTCGCCACATCTCAAAAAGGATATTGAAGAGATAGAAAAAGTGCAGAGAAGGGCAACAAGGATGATTGAGGGACTGGAGCACCTTCCTTAAGTGAGGAGAGAGAGGCTGCAGCGTTTGGGACTCTTTAGTTTGGAGAGGAGACGTCTGAGGGGGGATATGATTGAAGTCTATAAAATTATGCATGGGGTAGAAAATGTTGACAGAGAGAAATTTTTCTCTCTTCTCACAATACTAGAACCAGGGGGCATTCATTGAAAATGCTGGGGGGAAGAATTAGAACTAATAAAAGGAAACACTTCTTCACGCAACGTGTGATTGGTGTTTGGAATATGCTGCCACAGGAGGTGGTGATGGCCACTAACCTGGATAGCTTTAAAAGGGGCTTGGACAGATTTATGGTGGAGGAGAAGTCAATTTATGGCTACCAATCTTGATCCTCTTTGATCTGAGATTGTAATGTTTAACAGTTCAGGGTGCTCGGGAGCAACAGCCGCGAGAAGGCCATTTTCACATCCTACATGTGAACTCCCAAGGCACCTTCCAGGGCCACTGCGAGTAGCAGAGAGCTGGACTAGATGGACTCTGGTCTGATCCAGCTGGCTTGTTCTTATGTTCTTATGTTCTTAACCACCAGCCTTCACTCAGTTCTGCTCCTCCCGCTGCCTCAATGCAAGCCAACAACTGCCGAGGGTCCGTCACATCGCGATGCCCAGAGAAGCCACACTGGCAATTAACTTCATGCTGGAAAGAAGCCCCGGAGTGAACTGGCACCTGACGGCAAGTCCTCCGATGCAATTTTGCTACTATCTGGTTTTTATTATCGCAAAGCACTTTTCAACACAGCCCGACTCAGGGCGATGCCAAAACTCTGCTACACAAAAGCTTGGTGGGGAAACAGGCAGAAGGCCGCCATCTCTCCCAACAGCCAGGGAAGTGGGGGGGAGGAGGAGGAGGAGGAGTTTGGATTTATATCCCCCCTTTCTCCTGTAGGAGATTCAACGGGGCTTACACCTCCTGCCCCTTCCCCCCCCTCACAACAAACACCGTGAGAGGTAGGTGGGCTGAGAGAGCTCCCGGTGAAGCTGGCGATCAGCCCCCCAGGTCACCAGCTGGCATGTGGGAGTGTACAGGCTAATCTGAATTCCCCAGATAAACCTCCACAGCTCAGGCAGCAGAGTGGGGAATCAAACCCGGTTCCTCCAGATTAGATACATGAGCTCTTAACCTCCTACGCCACTGCTGCTCCTTGAGAATAGTGCAAGCACGTGAGATTGTTTTTGCAACACCCATAGTGAGAGGCAGAGGTGGGATCCAGCAGGTTCTCTCAAGCAGGTTCCCTGGAGAGTAGGGCTACCACTATTTGTGTGTGCCGCAGAGGGGTGACTACTGGGTGCTTTTGCCACGCGGATTTATGCCTTAGTTACGCCTCCCTCCTCAGCACAGTAGCTTATGAACTGAAGCAGTCTAGCAGGAGGTGCACCGGCATGCGTGGCAGCCTGCACCTGTGTGCATTCGTTTCCCACCCAAGGACTGGTGCAGTGGCTGCATCCTTGCCACAGCCCCACCCCTGGAATGCCCGGCCACGCCCCCATCGTGCCTCGCTTCAGCCCCATTGGCGCTTACCATTAAGTTTGAATCCCACCACTATGGGAACCTATTACTAAAATTTTTGGATCCCACCACTGGTGAGAGGGTGTGCAATCTGTGTACTAAAATTTGCCAGCCTCAACTGGCTGAAGGAGCAGACTGGCGGGGCAGGGCCGAGGGGAGGGGTGTGTGGGGCGATACTCTGCCCCCATGTGACCAGGTGGCATACGCCCACATGTCCTCATGAGCACTCCGCCCCTGCTTGCAATTACAAGGCAAATTTGGTGCCTTTCCCTCAAAACACAGCCTTCCAAAATCCCTGCAAATATTCACCTGGGGTAAAACAGACCTGGAAAAAAAATTAAAAACCTGGGAAAAACAGCTTTGGGGGGGGGGGGATTTGCCTTTTGGCTCCACTGAAATGGGGTGGGGGGGATGTGTGTGTGTGTTGATGGGAAAAATCCAATTAGGCATAGTTAAATAGACACCCCTACACAGAGGATTTGATCTAAATCAATTTAAATTACTAGTCAGTAAGACTTGATATAAATCACGGTTTTCTACACGCAGACTCATTATTGCTGGTGTAATCTTAATATTTACAACCAGATGAAAGTTTCATTTTTAGAATAATAACTTCTCAGATCAGTTTTACAGTTATATTATAAATGTATAGACAGATAGTTCATCTCACAATAATTTCATAATTATACCCAGATTCATTCAGGCCATCAGCCATTGTATCTCTCTGTTGAGGTGTTTGTGTTTTCTATGCCTGCCTGCATTACCCATAGGTAGAGGAAATTTATTAACATATTCGTGAACTGGGTCTCTTTTACAGCCTGCTGCCATTATAGGTTTTCTCCTTGTTAACGCCAGGAAAATATGAAAATCTTTCCTAAGCCTATCGCTAGACTACACTGGCTAAGGACCAGAGCAAAGAGACCAGTGTTGTCCAAAAGTCTCCATAGGGCCTGTAAAGGACGTGTATATACGGTTGTGCTAATGTTTCACATGGTTTTCTCCCTGCTTTTATTTCTTTTAAGACTTAGTATAAGCCCCTTAATGTTGGATTTATTGTTTGCCTAATGTTTATGCTTATGTCTTAGCTAGGTTTTCCAGTCGATTCAAGGCTTATTAATGTTAATTTAGGATATTCTTGTTCACATATGTAAGGTGCTTTTTTGTGATACTGTAAGTTCTGTAGGATTGCATCCTACATTAGTTTAAATTAGAAATGTTGGCTTAGAATCCAGAGGGTTTTGGGTTCAGGAGTTCTCCAGATGTTCAGGAACTACGGTCCCATCAGCCTCTGCCAGCTTGGCCAAGTAGCAGGGCTGATGGGAATTGTAGTTCCTGAACATCTGGAGGGCCATAGTTTGAAGACCCCTGCTTTAGATATTTGTATCTGTTAATAAAAGCAATAGCTTGTAGCAACTGATATTAAGACCCAAGGAAGTTAGTCCTGGAATTCCAGTTTGGGCCAACACCCAAAGGCAGAAACAAAGACCCTTTGGAATTACAAAATTGAATCTGATGATGGCAACCCAGATATCCCAGCCGAAGAAGCGTGTCAAGATCGCCATTGGACCATTTGAACTTTCCCTGTACGATTTTAGCGGGACTGAGGCGCGAGAGCCTCTGGTGTCATAACTCGAGGAAGCAGCCCATCTGATAACCAGATTCCTGGGTGCGTTAACAGCCTCACACAGTTTTATGAATGGACACTCCTCAACCCCTTCTGCACTATCGTAAAGTCTCATGGGAAGACGGCTCGGACAGCTGTAGATCTCAGGATCCCATTCACAAAGTTGTAATTGCACCTCTCTTTTACGTGTTGATGTTTCTTTACTGTTGATCTTTGTGCTAAAAGGTCCTGCGCTTGGCTACGAGAGCGTGATTCCCCTGCCTGAGCTGTGGTACCCAACTCTTCAAATAAAATATTCTCTTTTCGAAGAACACCAGCTTCTTGCGTCTCACTACGTTGCCTGAGCTGAAATCACTTAATGTTACTTCATCAGAAGCGGTAACATCCTCCAAGGAGAGAATACTATTATACACCTCTGGTTATACAAGCAAAGATCCCAGAACTTGTGGAGGAGCCTGTTCATTTTTACCGCTTGCCCCTCCCCCCTCACACTTAGTTCCTTGTGCAGATCTATTCCACTCCAAACAATCCTCCATTCATTGAAACTTTGCATTTAAGAGGTAAGGAACTAAGTCTGTGCACACAGATTTGTAAAGGAACAATGGGATTAAGGTCTTTTTCTTTATGCTGTATATTTTATAACATTTGCCACGTGAAGAAAAGACATCTCTGCAAACACAAATTTCACAGTTTTGAGAACAAATAAAACCAAGCATCTGCGAAAACACCTTCTAGATAGAAAAACTGCCCCAAATGCAATCGTACAGAAATCTCTAGAAGAGCAGGACACTGCAAACGTATTAATGGAATTCATTTATCAAAAAATAATAAATATTGCATGGATAGACAGCCTCATGCTTATTTCATGACGAATAATGCTTGGACTGTTAATGTATCTTAAATTTTTAAAACGTTTTTTTAGATGGACTTTTCTTCAAAAAGTATTTTATTGGAAAATCCAACTCAAAATTTAAAAATTCATTAGCTTAAATTTTTTTTTTTAAAATGATTTTAAAAAATGATTTAATTTTTTTTAAAAAAATGACTGATTTTTATCTACCCTGCACACGCCCCGCCCCCCACCCCCATTATCCTGGCTCTGAGCCGACAACACAGCCTGTGTGAAATCACAAGAAAGGAGAAATGAAATGGAGGCAGAGCCGGAAGGTCACATTTCAAGGTCACGAGAGAGGAGAAAGGAGGGAGACACCAGCCACGAATACCCATCCAGCTCTTCCCTCCAAGGAAGCCCATGGGCTTCCCTTTCCTCCTGGCTCCCCCTTACTGTGAACAGCTGCACAGGAGAGAATTGCAGAGGGAATAACACGTTCATCTGCTGCAACCAAAGCACAACGTTTTGGAGCAGATTCCTTGCGGCACAGGCTGCTGTGTTACCGAGTTCGCTTCTACGGATGCAAGAGTGAGACAGACAGAAGGGATTTCCCACCTAGGCAGTGGTCCACGGAATCAGGGGAATTCTTCCTGAAGTCAGATCCACCTGCAGAACGCTCTGGGACCATTTCTGAGCCAACAGCCCAAAAGAGAGCAGAATGTGAAGGCAGCCAAGGGAAAGGGAAGTTGGGCCGCGGGATGCTTAGATGTAGGGAGAGACCTGATGGGCTAGGGACTATAATTCCCATCAGCCTCCTACAATTGGCTGCGATGGCAGGGATGCTGATGGGAAATTGTAGTCCATAACATCTGGAGTGCCAAAGGTTCGCCACCACGGTTCTAGAGTCTGCATGACAGGCTCACAAGTTCATTTTGATCATGCACGGAGAATGCCAGGCATAGCGGGTCAAGAGGGCCAGCAAGCCTAGCAGCCCTTCCAGGCCCAGGAATCAAATGCGTGAGGTCAGGGAAAGGTGCCTATCAGAGTTCCTGCAAATACTCGCAAATTTGGCCCAGAGGGAATCTAAGAAATGCCCAGCAGTGCACCAGCGCCAAAGGGAAGAGCAAAACATTCACACCAAGTAGCACGGACCATCTTAGCCCATGACGTTTTAAAGGGCTGGCCAATCATAAGAACATAAGAACATAAGAACGAGCCTGCTGGATCAGACCAGAGTCCATCTAGTTCAGCTCTCTGCTACTCGCAGTGGCCCACCAGGTGCCTTTGGGAGCTCAATGCAGGAGGTGAAAGCAGAGGCCTCTGTGGCTGTTGCTCCCTGGTCTGCTAAGGCATTTGCAATCTCAGATCAAGGAGGATCAAGATTGGGGTTTGCCATAGATCAACTTCTCCTCCCATAAAATCTGTCCAAGCCCCTTTTTAAAGTTGAGTCCAGGTGAGTGGCCATCACCACCTCCTGGGCAGCATATTCCAAACACCAATCCTGCGACACGCTATGAAGAAGCAGTTTCCTTTATTAGTCCTAATTCTTCCCCAGCATTTTCTGCAATGAATGTCCCCTGGTTCTAGTATTAGAGAAAGAGAGAAAAAGTTCTCTCTGTCAACATTTCTACCCACTGCATAATTTTTATAGACTTCAATCATATCCCCCCTCAGACGCCTCCCTCTCCAAACTAAAAAGAGTCCTTAAAAGCTGCAGCCTCTCCTCATACGGAGAGTCATGTGCTTGTGGAGACCGGCTGGGCCCAACAACACGGCCGGCTTGTTTCTCCCTGTCTCTAGAAACTCCGACTCGGAACACAGAAGAGCAAGAAGACGGGAGGTGGTGTCTGGAGCAGGCGATGCGGGGGGCCCAGCGCCCTCCCGGTGCTCTGGATCTACTCCACAAGCAAGCACCACCCCCCCCCCGACTGAGAAGCGATATGGTGCTGAACTGGAACAACCAGGGGTAAAGAGGGCGACTGAAGCTGTTACTGCAGCGCCGGCATCACGGCAGAGCCTGCAAAGACTCGCCAGAGCAGGCTTAGAAAAGGCCACCGACCTTTTGCTGAAAGAGGCAGGGAAGGTCTTCCATGCAGCCAGAACGTGCCCTTTGCCTCTGACGGGCAGTTTCTCTGCCACAGGAAAATGGGCTGATAATAACTCTGACCCAGCGATTCCCAAACCATTCGCCACCTGACACAGACGAACGATTCCTCACCCGCACACCTCCCCTGCAAGGTCCCTGCATGAGAAACAGCTACATTCTGCCTCCCTTTTAGACTTGAGCGCATCTGGACGCAAGTCCGTGTGGAGGAACAGACCCCCGGGAGCACCGCGAGGGGGGGGGGGGGGGGGGGGGGGGGGGCAGAAGCAAGGGCCAAAGCCAGCCATCTCATCCCCAGAGTGGAAGTGCCACTCATTCCACACCTACAACCAGGAAGCAGAGGTGGAGCTACCAGGGGGCCGGGAGGTGCTCATTGCACCAGGCACGTGCCTGGAGGGGCAGAAAATCTTCTGTCCCCACCCTCTCGGGTAGCACTTCTTCCGCCTCTCTCAGCACCCTCCCTCCACACACACACTTTAGGGAAGGTGCAGACTGAGACGCTGCTCAGTCTTCCTTCAGGTTTCAGGGTCTGCCCTGGTGGGAACTACCCTTCTCAGGAAACCTTGCGAGCCCCAGGGTCCCATGGGAAGTGTAGTCCCCACCAGGCTGTTTTCCGCCAGAAGGGAACAGGCTGCTTCTCCAGCCTGCATTAAGGTAAGGGGGACGGGGGGGGGCAGGCTGCACTACCGAGGGGACGGAAAAACACAGGTGGGGATCGGTGTATTCTGGCCCAGCTATGCCTCTGCCAGGAAGTCAGGACACGAAAATGAATGGCTGCAGATACACAAATGAGGCCAATCAATACTACGCTACTGTAAAAGGTATCCAGCCAAAATCTGCACAGGGTGGGCAGCTCTGGATCCCCCCTCCAGCATCACAGGAGGGGCCGGCTGACCTTCATCTCAAGGGAGCTGCAACTCACCTGCTTTGAGGCCAAGACCGGGGCAACACCAGCAAACCAGAACTGAGTCTCCTTTTGGGGTGGGGGAGGGGGAGTATCTGAAATGTAGGCTCATTCCACACATGCAGAATAATGCAGAATAATGCACTTTCAAACTGCTTTCAGTGTTCTTTTGAAGCTAAAGTGGAAATTGAGAACAAAAATCCAATTCTCAAGTAAACAGTTGTGAAAGTGGTTTGAAAACGCATTATTTTGCGTGTGCGCAAGGGGCCTTAGAGAACCCCACGGTGGAGCAGGAGCAGCATTCAAGAAGGCCATTAAAAAAGCTAAGTTCCTCCACCCATTTGTTTCAAGTTATTTCTAGTCCGCCTTTCCCACCGAGGCTCCCGGCAGATTTCATGGCACCAATCAACACAATTGGTGGGAATGTCCAATAAGCAACGTAATAGGATTAGAAATGTGGGAGTCTGAAATGGGTGGGCAGGCGGGCGGGGGAGGGGGCTGTTCTTAGACCAGATGGGATGTGGCAGCTGGGTTTCTGTGGAGGAAGATAACCCTGACCAGGAGGAGGAGGAGGAGGAGGAGCAGGAGGAGGAGCAGGAGGAGGAGCAGGAGCAGGAGGAGAAGGAGGAGAAGAAGAGGAGGAGGAGGAGGAGGAGGAGGAGGAGGAGGAGGAGTTTGGATTTATATCCCCCCTTTCTCTCCTGCAGGAGACTCAAAGGGGCTGACAATCTCCTTGCCCTCCTCCCCTCACAACAAACACCCTGTCAGGTGGGTGGGGCTGAGAGAGCTCCGAGAAGCTGTGACTAGCCCAAGGTCACCCAGTGGCGTGTGTGGGAGTGCCCAGGCTAATCTGAATTCCCCAGATAAGCCTCCACAGCTCAGGTGGCAGAGCGGGGAATCAAACCCGGTTCCTCCAGATCAGAGTGCACCTGCTCTTAACCTCCTACGCCACGGCTGCTCTACAATCTCTGGAACCCCCTCCCCAGGGAGACGGGGCTGCCCCTTTCCGTGGCCACCAGCCACCTGTGGGCGGAGGCTGTTTCGCTTCATCTGGCATTCCCTCGCGGCCCCTCTTCCTTGGCCGAAGTTTTACTTGCTGTTTTTATGTCTGCGAATGTGTTTTAAACTCTGTTTTCAACGATGTGTGTTTTGAGGGGAGCCCTGCAATGGCTTTACGGTGTCATGTTATCACGTACATTTTAATGTCTCAGGTGCCTTAATGCTGCTTGACAGGACGAAAAGGCAGGATACAAATGTGGGAGAAGAAAGATATTCTTGTGAGCCCTCTGCCGTCAGTGGAGCCCTCTGCCATCTTGTGAGCCCTTTGCCGTTAGGCAAAGGATACCCTTTCTAGGCTTTTTCGGCCTCCAAAAGGCCCCCTCTGCTCCCCAAAGGCTTTGCTTTACGGACACCAAGACCTGGAAGGTAGATCCCTGCCGTTGTGGTTGCCTAGCAACCTCCCAAATGGCCCTACGATCTCAGAAGGCAGCCAGAGGACATCTTTCCCAATGACGGTGGTGGTAGTGGTTTGTTCATTTCTTTTTGTTTTACATTTCGGCTTCCTTCAGATTCTATAGAAATCTCCCCATCTGTCTCTGGTTTCACTGAGGACTTTTGCTCCAAACGCTCAGGTCTGGTTCAGAATTAGATACAAGCCGGGAAGGAGGATCAGTAATCTATGGCTATTGCCAATAAATGGTACATAAGAACATAAGAACAAGCCAGCTGGATCAGACCAGAGACCATCTAGTCCAGCACTCTGCTACTCGCAGCGGCCCACCAGGTGCCTTTGGGAGCTCACTTGCAGGATGTGAAAGCAATGGCCTTCTGCGGCTGTTGCTCCCGAGCACCTGGACTGTTAAGGCATTTGCAATCTCAGATCAAGATTGGTAGCCATAAATTGACTTCTCCTCCATAAATCTGTCCAAGCCCCTTTTAAAGCTATCCAGGTTAGTGGCCATCACCACTTCCTGTGGCAGCATATTCCAAACACCAATCACACGTTGCGTGAAGAAGTGTTTCCTTTTATTAGTCCTAATTCTTCCCCCCAGCATTTTCAATGGATGCCACCTGGTTCTAGTATTGTGAGAAAGAGAGAAAAATGTCTCTCTGTCAACATTTTCTACCCCATGCATAATTTTGTAGACTTCAATCATATCCCCCCTCAGCCGCCTCCTCTCCAAACTAAAGAGTCCCAAACGCTGTAGCCTCTCCTCATAGGGAAGGTGCTCCAGTCCCTCAATCATCCTTGTTGCCCTTCTCTGCACTTTTTCTATCTCCTCGATATCCTTTTTGAGATGCGGCGACCAGAACTGGACACAGTACTCCAAGTGCGGTCGCACCACTGCTTTATATAAGGGCATGACAAACTTTGCAGTTTTATTATCAACTCCTTTCCTAATGATCCCCAGCATAGAGTATACATGAAAATTTCTCACTCCACAGTGTACCTCTGAGACCCCAGACACTGGAGGCAAGGGAGGAGGAGGAGGAGGAGGAGTTTGGATTTATATCCCCCCTTTCTTTCCTGCAGGAGACTCAAAGGGGCTTACAATCTCTTTGCCCTTCCCCCTCTCAACAAACACCCTGTGAGGTAGGTGGGGCTGAGAGAGCCCCGAGAAGCTGTGACTAGCCCAAGGTCACCCAGCTGGATTGTGTTGGAGTGCACAAGCTAATCTGGTTCCCAAGATAAGCCTCCGCAGTTCAAGTGGCAGAGCGGGGAATCAAATCCGGTTCTCCAGATTAGAGGGTACCTGCTCTTAACCACTACACCATGCTGGTGGCGAGCTATTGCCTTCTGCCCAAGTTTCAGGAACCACCTGGACAGCCACCCTTGAACGCAGGAGGGGCCCCTGGGCTCACTGGATACTTGGCCAGGTCCTGGGTTCCAGTGATGTCCTCCCACAAGCAGAACCCCAAACGTGCAGGGGCTCAGGGGCAAAGCATTGGCTTTGCACGTAGAAGTCACCAACATTAGTCTCCAGCCTTACAAGTCACAAGGACCGGATCACACTTGCTGGGAAAGGCCTCTCTCTACCAGTCAGAGAGGGTAAGACCAACCTGGACAAGACCTGTGTGTGTGGGGGGGGGCAACATAGCAGGAAGCAGCTCCACAAGAGCTCTTGTAACCCCCATGCTCAGAATGGGTTTGACCCAGAAAGGGGTGGAGACTCAAAGCAGCAGAAGGCTGCAGAGCTCATGTAGTTTGGAGGAGACGAGGCTACCAGACTCGGACCTGGATTGGTATAAGCCCTTAACATCTGGTTAAGGGGTTTTTTTTATGTTTGTAATGGGTGAGAGTTCTCCTGGAAACCTTCCTCATGTTGAATCCTGTTCACCCAGCCCTTGGAGTCTTCAAGAGCCAACCCACTTGCAAGAAGAATCGGACTTGGCAATATCAGAAGACTGTAACTAGAAGGACTTGAAATGAAACCTGAACAGGACCTTGACGTGTGACGTTAAATGTTGATGTTTGATGTTATGTGTTAAGAAAGTAAACCATTTTGTTCTTAAAAATTTGTTGTTGCAAACTCATTCCAAGTTCTGCCCCACAGAGCCCACAGATAGAGGTTATACTCTGCCCAACTGGTCTGGCAAGAGCTCTCCAAAAGCACTGAAAAGCACCACAGGGTTGAAAAACCAAAGTCAGGGCACCTCCTCACTCTGTAGTTTGAACCCGCTACAGAGCTCAATCCCTTGTCTGTCCTCGTCTCGCCCTCCGCTAAGGGCCTATGAAACCCCCACGCCCAGAATGGGTTGAACCAGTAAGGGGGTGGAGACTCAGAGCAGCAGAAAGGCTGCAGAGCTCTTTGGAGAAGACGAGGCTACCAGACTCGGACCGTGGTTTGTATAAGCCCTTAACACCTTGTTAAGGTAAACTGCAATATTATTGGGAACTACTGGGAAGGGAGTTGTTTATTTTTGCTATGTTGTCAATGTTGGAGTTTCTTGTTTCAGGGTTTCTTTTTGTGGTTGTAATGGGTGAGAGTTCTCCTGGAAACCTTCCTCATTTTGCATCCTGTTCACCAAGCCCTTGGAGTCTTCAGGAGCCAACCCACTTGCAGGAAGAATTGGACTTGGCAGTATCAGTAGACTGTAACTAGAAGGACTTGAAAGTGCAACCTGAACAGGACCTTGAATTGTAATGTTAAATGTTGATGTTTAATGTTATTTGTAAAGAGAAGTAAACTGTTTTGTTTAAATTTGGTTCTTTGCAACTCCTTCCAAGTACTGCCCCACAGAACCCACAAGCTGAGGTTACACCTACAGCCAGAGGAACCGGGGGGGGGGGATGGGACCCTCGGGGCCCAAGAGCCGTCCTGCTCATGGCCAGCCACACTCCTGTCCACTAGCAGGGAGCTCCAGCCAATAACCGGAGCCCGTCTATAAATGCAAACAGAAAGCCGCACAAGGCCAAGGTGAAAGGAAGATTATCCTCCGGCACCCGAGGAAAGAGCAACGCAGGTCCAGGCCTCGGCCTCGGCAATCCCAATTAGCGGCCCTAATGCCAGAGCCGTGACACGCTGCAGTTCCCAGGTGGAAGGTGGGGGGGGGGGGGCAGGCAGAACGAGAGACGCCTTGGATCTCACCCAGCGACCCACTGATAAGGCCAAGGCACAGACGCTTCCTGATTCATTGGGCCGTGGCCTTTTTCCCTTCTTGCCACAAGCACAGTGCTTGAAGCACTTTCTCAGGTCTTGGACAAAGATCCTCCACTAGGATGGACCCCACCCCCCAAAAAAGGAATCAAGCCCCTCCCTCTCTTCCCACCAACATCAGGAAAAACTTCCTGAGGGTCAGGGCTGTTGGACAGTGGAATGCACCACCTCGGAGCGTGGGGGAGTCTGGAGGTTTTTAAAGAGAGGCTGGATGGCCATCTGTCGGGAGTGCTCTGATCTGTGTGTTCCTGCATTGCAGGGGGCTGGACCAGATGGCCCTTGGGGGTCTCCTCCAACTCTGTGACTCTAGGGTGGCCAAGGGGCCTTGCTCAGGACACAACCGCCACTCACCATGTGGGCACACGAAGGCACCAGAGGGCAGCCTCCAAAGCAGCTCTTGCCTCAGGTAGAATCTTTCATCTGATTCTACCCAATGGTCTGTCTGCTTCTGGATGGGGAAGGGAAGAGGAGGGGAAATGGTAACTTTGGGCGCAAGAGCAAAGGCTTCTGGGAAACTAGAAGTGGGGGGGGATATATATTGCTCTGCTTCGTGCTGCTTTGGAAGTCCAGGTTCTGCCTCCAGGGCCTTGTTTCTCCCTCCTCCTCCTCCTCCTCCTCCTCCTCCTCCTCCTCCTCCTCCTCTGGAGGAGGCAGTGGCGTAGGAGGTTAAGAGCTCATGTATCTAATCTGGAGGAACCGGGTTTGATTCCCAGCTCTGCCGCCTGAGCTATGGAGGCTTATCTGGGGAATTCAGGTTAGCCTGTGCACTCCCACACACGCCAGCTGGGTGACCTTGGGCTAGTCACAGCTTCTCGGAGCTCTCTCAGCCCCACCCACCTGACAGGGTGTTAGTTGTGAGGGGGGAAGGGCAAGGAGATTGTCAGCCCCTTTGAGCCTCCTGCAGGAGAGAAAGGGGGGATATAAATCCAAACTACTACTACTACTACTACTACTACTACTACTACTACTACTACTACTACTACTACTACTACTACTACTACTCTGCATTCTGGCCCACTGGCCTGTCCCTGGGAGTGTCTGTTTGCAGAGCGGCCTCCCCGGTTCCTTTGACAAAGCAACATTGCAGCAGTTTAGCTGGCAATGCTGTCTGAAAACATCCCTTTTAAAAGCATTTCACTCAACATTCCAGAAAAGAAAACGCTGCCTAAACGGTTGCTTGAGATTTTCAAGGCTGAGGGCTCCTCTGGGGCTCGTAAAGTCCTCCACGGGAGGCACAAGCGGGCATTTCCCTCTCTGCATGTGCCAGCCTGCCATCACAACAGAGGGAAAACGGAGAACCCAGGAAGACTTGGAAAGGCAGACCAACCCACTGGGCACTTCTGGGCCTCGTCAAGCACAACGACAGGCAGGGCGGGGCTTAGCCCACTGCCCCTCGGCCACCGCTGCCGCCTTGGAAGCCCAGAGGTCAGAGGCAAGAGGAAAATGCTGCGTCCACACGGAAGCCACGGGGAATCTTCTCAAAGACTATGCCTGTCTTGCTGCTCCCTTTAGAAAGGTACAAGATCTCCATTTTGGTGCAATGTAGACAATATGAGAACATAAGAATAAGCCACCTGGATCAGACCAGAGTCCATCTAGTCCAGCTCTCTGCTACTTGCAGTGGCCCACCAGGTGCCTTTGGGAGCTCACGTGCAGGAGGTGAAAGCAATGGCCTTCTGCGGCTGCTGCTGCTCCTGAGCACCTGGTCTGCTAAGGCCTTTGCAATCTGAGATCAAGGAGGATCAAGATGGGTAGCCATAGATCGATTTCTCCTCCATCAATCTGTCCAAGCCGCTTTCTCCTCCATCAATTTGTCCAAGTTCTCCAGGTGAGTGGCCATCACCACCTCCTGTGGCAGCAGATTCCAAACACCAATCACACGTTGCGTGAAGAAGAAGTGTTTCCTTTGATTAGTCCTAATTCTTCCCCCCTACTCAAAAGGGCTGCATTTCTAGGTCAAAAGGACCCGCAGCACACAGGGGCCAAGAAGGTCAAGCCCAGAACCTGGAGACCGCGCTGGGAGCATGGGCGAAATCTCACCAGCCCTGGCCATCAGCTGTCCCAGCTGCAGTGACCCCTGGGACTGGAGAACAGCAGGATGGAGCGTTGCTCTGAAAGGCATCGGTAGGACGAATGACAGGGGGGACGTCAGTCCACACCTCTGCGTGAGGATTTTGCAAAAGCTCGGTATGCAATCAATGTTGCCGCGAATCTTCACATCCCCCAGAAACAAGGAGTAGAACACTGACAATTTGATGATGGCCACACCTGGAACCTATGTCCCTAAAATTGCCAGTAACACCTCAGACAGGTGGACACGACTTTAAAGAAGGCTGTCAGGACCCAGGAACAGGAGAATTTGCACCTCCCCCGAGAAGGCCCGCACCAGCCATGAAGGCATCAACCTCCAGGAACGAGCCCTGAATCTTGACCCAAAGCAGGTGAGATGCCACCTTAGGCTGCCCTCCCATCCACATAGGGAGACAAGCACCCAGCTGGGGGCTCGGGACCATCCCACGAGCAGACTCCCAGTTGTTCTGCCCCGCCCGGACGTGAACCTCTCTAGTCCTTTTCCAAAAATGACTGCCATCGCAGCACCACATAAAAATAAATCCTGAAAACTGCCCTGGCTCCTCCTGTCAAGCGGCTTCATGGAGCCGTTCATCTTCTAGTCACACTTCTGTGTTCATGTCTGTCACTCTTTCCTACAGCTTCTCCAACTCCAGAATATGTTGTCAAGGGATGAATAAAAGTTTCAGGCAGAGATCTTTCATTTCACCCACCACTTCGTCCTTTTACTTGGACATGTGGGGAGTTGAACCTGAAGAAGAAGAAGAAGAAGAAGAAGAAGAAGAAGAAGAAGAAGAAGAAGAAGAAGAAGAAGAAGAAGAAGAAGAAGAAGAAGAAGAAGAAGAAGAAGAAGAGGAGGAGGAGGAGGAGGAGGAGAAGGAGGAGGAGGAGTTTGGATTTATATCCCCCCTTTCTCTCCTGCAGGAGACTTACAATCTCCTTGCCCTTCCCCCCTCACAACAAACACCCTGTGAGGTAGGTGGGGCTGAGAGACCTCTGAGAAGCTGTGACTAGCCCAAGGTCACCCAGCTGGCGTGTGTGGGAGTGCACAGGCTAATCTGAATTCCCCAGATAAGCCTCCACAGCTCAGGCGGCAGAGCTGGGAATCAAACCCAGTTCCTCCAGATTAGATACACAAGCTCTTAACCTCCTACGCCACTGCTGCTCCCCTAGGCAACCTGGGACCCTCTGCATGCCAAAAAGAATCTCTCTCGCTGAGCCACGCCCCCTCGCTCCCCAGGCACACAAGAGCAGCCAATGGAAGGCCACCAAGCAGGTTGACAAGAGCAGGGGTCTGCAACCTGCGGCTCTCCAGATGTTCACGGACTACAAATCCCATCAGCCCCAATTGGCCAAGGTTGCAGGGGCTGATGGGAATTGTAGTCCGTGAACATCTGGAGAGCCGTAGGTTGCAGACCCCTGGACAAGAGGAAGCCAAGATTTCTCTAAAGCCCAGAGGTGTTAAAACCTCTGGTCACCAGATGCTCAAGTGAAAACCCCGGGGAATTTCTGTCAGAACATGTGTTTAGATGAGCAAAATCTAAATGACAGCTGGACCCTCCTTCTAGCAGGTGCCGTGTGCATAATTAGGACTGAGTGCACAACATGTACCATGTGCAAAACCTGATAAGGTAAGGGCACCTGATTGGTACCACATTTGTATACAGATAGCACAGACAACAGAGTGATGTGTGCCTGCAAACACCTGTGGTCTGGCGAAGCACTTTGTCAGTAGATAGCAATAAATAGAACTGCACTGGTGACTGTGTGTCTGTCAGTTCTTGTCTACACTGCATCCTGCAAGGTGGTCTACTCTGAGTAAATCCGCTGCTTCAACAGGTTATGGGCCCAGATCCCACCACAGTGAGAAAGAGTCACAGGTGAAGCAGTTTAGCGCAGGTGATCTGATGCTATTTTCACAGACCAAAGGAACCACTAATAACCAAGATCTCAGGCGGCGCTCCCACAATATCCAAAATACTCCAGTTTATTTATTTGCATTATTTATAGCCTACCTTTCTCACTGAGACTGTGTAAGTAAACCAAAAGAAATGCAAAAGCCAGATAATCAAAACCAGGAATCGAAAAACCGGGGGGGGGGGGTATAGTGCCCCAGCACACACACTTCCGCCATTCGGCTATGTAGGGCGCACTACTGAGACACCTCCAAGAAATTCAGACAGCTGTACTATTGGAAGAGTACGAACAGCAGCAGCTCCTCAAACCACACCATCGTTTTCAGACACAAGCCCAAGATTCTCCACGTTTCCCTCACTTCAATTTGCCGAGGGCAGGAGGAGGGGTCATAAATCAGCCAATATACTTTCTGGAGAAGAAAACAGACTCTGGCAACGTCCCAAGCCAGAGAATCATGGCACTTTTCTTACCTCAGAACACCCCTCCCATCCCCAAGGAGACTTCCAAGAGCCTTGGATGCCCCCGGGCTTAGGTATCTCCCAGTGGGTGCCACCTCCCACGGGGCAAAGGACCCCCCCCCAAAAAAAAACCCTGCCACACTGGGCATTTGGCAGAGCCTCCCCTGAACTGCATCTACCTTGTTTCCCCGAATATAAGACATCCCCAGAAAATAAGACGTAGTAGAGGTTTTGCTGAAGTGCGAAATATAAGGCATCCCCCTAAAGTAAGACGTAGCAAAGTTTTTGTTTGGAAGCATGCCCGACGAACAGAACACAGAAATATACGACATCCCCTGAAAATAAGACATAGCGCAAAAATTGGGGAGCAAAAATTAATATAAGACACTGTCTTATATTCGGGGAAACACGGTAGTTCTGATGGTTCAAGTTCAAGATGGAAGAGATGTAACAAGGCTGGGAAGGGGACAAATGGGAGGGAGAGAAGGTGGCCAGAAGGAACCAGGCACAAGCCAGCGCCCCCCCCCCCCCACAGGCCCACAGGCTATGCCCAACACTGTTCCAAGTCTGCAGGCAGCTGAGTATCCAGTCATGGCTTTTAATATTAGAGTTTAGCCAGGTTGATCTCAGCTAGATCTGAGTCTGGAAGCACCTCAGGGGCCAAGGAGAGTTCCAGGGTAGGAGCGTCCAAGAGTCAAACCGGTCCCCCATCAACACTAAGAGATCCCCTCCCTGCCTGCACCAGATACGCAGCTTCGGCTCTCGAAGGAAAACCCTGCTGCTCTCTAAGATGCGACAGGACTTGGAACTCATTGCACTGAGCTCAGAGGTCATTTCGGAAGGGGCCTCCCTCTCACCCCCCAGAGCAGGGACCGGGGCTACTTTCTTGAGGGGGGAGGAAACAGGGGGATTTTCAGCTCCTTCCTCCAGATGTTTTCCTGATGAAAAAAAAGCCCTCGATCCTCATCCACCCACACGCAAGTAGGCAGCTGAACTTGCAGAAACCCAGAATGGAGACTAGCTGCGGCCCACGTGGGGCCCCGTCCAGCCTCAATCTCAACCGCTGAGCCCCCCCCCCGCCCCCGTTGTCCAGGAGGAAGAGCCAGAGAAAAATCTGTTAAGTAAACAGAGGAGTTGTGTATTTATTTGTTTATCTTTTTGAACTGGGATCAACATTTTTTACCTGAAGAAGAATTCATTTGCCTCAACTAATGGCTCTCTACTCTGGCCTGGTTGGCCCAGGATAGCCAGACTGATGTTCTCAGACCCCAGAAGCTAAGTGGGGCCAGGCCTGGCGAGTCCTTGGGTGGGAGATGACCAAGAAGAAGGAGGAGGAGGAGGAGGAGTTTGGATTCATATCCCCCCTTCTCTCCTGCAGGAGACTCAAAGGGGCTGACAATCTCCTTGCCCATCCCCCCTCACAACAACACCCTGTGAGGTAGGTGGGGCTGAGAGACCTCTGAGAAGCTGTGACTAGCCCAAGGTCACCCAGCTGGCGTGTGTGGGAGTGCACAGGCTAATCTGAACTCCCCAGATAAGCCTCCACGGCTCAGGGGGCAGAACTGGGAATCAAACCCGGTTCCTCCAGATTAGATACACAAGCTCTTAACCTCCCACGCCACTGCTCCTCCAAGGAAATCCAGGGTTGCTTTGCAGAGGCAGGAAATGGCAAACCTCTCTTATAAAAGGCTTCACAAAGTTACTTGGATCAATTATGGGGGGGGGGTGGACTGTTTGCTGGGGGTTGACTCCTGGCGTGCAATTTGGCATCACTGAATGTGTCCTGTTGGAAGAATGCCCGTGAGAAAGGCGGAGTAGAAATAACATTATATAAATATGAACGAAAGGGGATTTCGAGCTGCCTCCTCGTGTGGCCAAGACCTAATTAGGCCTTTTTCTTTCCGTTCATTGATCAGGGACTGTTTTTCCTGAGTACATGAGAAGTTCCCCCTCCCCCCCCCTGCAGGAAGTTTAAACCCCAGTCCCCGTTATTAGTGACTTAGTTGGACTGTAAATCAGTGGTGGGATTCAGCCATTCGCACCACTTCTGCAGAACTTCCTTTGTTAAAATGGTGCTTGTAAACATCCAGCTGTTACATTATTTTAATCCCAACACAGGCTGTGACCAACAAAAGCCACCCAGCTACCCAAGAGAAGTCCACGTCTGGACGGTGGAGGCTGGAAGAGACCACCACACCCTTGAGGGGGCCCTCAAGCAGAGACCGCGCCTTTCCCTACTGGAGAGTGACAGCAGCCAACAGGAGGCAGCCCTGGCCCACGGAAGAAGAGACACGCCTCACGTCCATCTTTGGGCATCTTCCACTGATCTGAGGAACGCTGTCAAGGTGGCTTCGAGTCGCTGGAAAAGGCCTTCCAGGAATGAGGCGTGGAAAAGCACAGCAGGGGAGGGGGGGAGGGGACTGAGAGCTCTTGGTCCTTGGACTCGTTCTCTCCTAATATTGCTTGCGAATTGACGTGGAAAAAGTTTGGGAGACAGGCAGAGAAGTCTTCCTCGACAGCTCAGAATCTGCCTACAGAAGCAAAAGCCAGGAGTAAACCCCCCTTCCTCCCCCCCCCCACCCAGAAGTAAAGGTGCAGGTCTTGGCAGAATTGGGAACTGGGTGGTCACGGAACGCACCTCTGGAAGCATCCCCCAACCCTGACGCTGAGCTAAAATAGCCAGAACCTCAGGCCTTGCATCACTGTGGGCTTCCCCAGACACCTGGCCCACCTGCTCTGACACACCTGGGTCTCTTGCAGCACGCCAGGGCCACCTCCTGCTGCCCCGTCATGAACACGCCCGGCAAAGAGCCCTCTTGGTCTGTGGCAACAGAATAAAGCGAAGTCACTCGGGCAGAGCTTCCAAGTGTATCCCAGCGCCCGCTGCCCCGAGCTCATCAGGCACGGAGCCAAGGGCCAACCTTGGGGAGATGTTTTTACTCTCACAACAAAAAAATAGGAAGGGCGTTTCCAAAGGGAGGCTGATTTAACATTCCCACAAACACTTTTCCACTGTGACCCCCAGCACCCTGACCTCACAGACGTACTTTTCAACGTGTCTGAGAAGGGAGTACCCGGGAATAACTGCTTTTAGCTCCTCAAGCTCTTGCTTCATTCTGCAGTCTTGGGCAGAGAACAGGGCCCAATTAACAACAACTAGCAGAGCCTCACAGGTTTCTCAGCATGGCCTACCTCACCGGGTTGTTTTGGAGTAAACTGAGGAAGGGAAACTCCTGTCTCCTACTCTCGACTCCTTGCAGGAAAAGAGGCATGAAAGATGCACAAGGCAGGTAAAGCAGCTTCAATGCTACGTTTATAACATTTGGTTTATTGATCCTAGGTTTATTGATGCTATGTTTATTGACATTTTGTTGCTTGGTGTTATGATTACTGATGTTTGTTGTCATGCTGTTGTCGTTCACCGCCCTGAGCCCCTAAGAACATAAAAACATGAGAACCAGCCAACTGGATCAGACCAGAGTCCATCTAGTCCAGCTCTCTGCTACTCGCAGTGGCCCACCAGGTGCCTTTGGGAGCTCACGTGCAGGATGGGAACGCAAGGGCCTTCTGCGGCTGCTGCTGCTGAGCACCTGGTCTAGGTCTTTCCTACTAGATTATACAGGGGTAGGGAACCTGCGGCTCTCCAGATGTTCAGGAACTGCAATTCCCATCAGCCTCTGTCAGCATGGCCAATTGGCCATGCTGGTAGGGGCTGATGGGAATTGTAGTTCCTGAACATCTGGAGAGCCGCAGGTTCCCTACCCCTGTACTAGAACATAAGAACATAAGAACTAGCCTGCTGGATCAGACCAGAGTCCATCTAGTCCTGCTCTCTGCTACTCTGAGTCCATCTGAGTCCTTCAGGGGAGGGGGGTATACAAATCGAACAACATGATACAAAGCAAGCCCTGCATCTCCACAACATCTCTGCTGCTCAGCACTGACACAACACCACCCTCTGCACATCTCCTTGTCCAAATGCACAACAAACATCCTGCCTACCATGAGCTGTCCAGGGGGCCAGTGGGGAGATCCCTTCCGCCCTAGACATCCACGTTCCCTGCCGAGGGAGGAGGGCAGAGCTTGGTTCTCCTCCAACCCGGCTATTGCAATTCCAGAGCACACGGAGGAGGTTTCCTGCAACCCGGCCAGGTCGGCTCTCCCAGGAATGCCGCTCGCCATCGAGAAGGGGGCAGTTCAGGCCAGATTCCCCCCCTCAGGGAAGAAGCAAGACACACCCGCCCCCTCTCCTCAGCGAAGGAAAAAGGAGGGGCAAACCGCCCACCCCAAGGCCAGGCCCCTTCAGGTGACTCAGCCTCCAGGTACGCTGTCCACAACACAGATAGGAAAACATCTAGATTCTCTTCCACTGGCCTGATTGCTTCCCAGCCCCCACCCCTTTCCCTGCCTCCTGCCGGCTTCCTCTTCCCTCTGCATGCTGAGCAGGCCTTCGCTGGCAGCTCCGGTGGCGCAGGCAGACGCCAAGCAAGCATCTCTTGCAAAGCTGCATCTATTTCGGGCTCAAGGGCGCCGAGGCTGCCTCGGCCTCACAGCGGCTCCCTCGGTTCTGGCGGAGGATGACGAACAGGCAGGCCGGAGACACGGCCCATCCGGGGCCAGCGGGGGCACAGCTCAAGCGAGGCAAGAGCCAAGGCCGGGGGAGGGGGCTTGACCCCCCTGGCTGCTGGGGGGGGGGCAGACAGCAGCTAAGGCCGGGCCTTGTGCTCAACTCACCCCTTGAAGGGTCTGGCTAGAAACAGGCCGTGTGGCCGCAAGGCACCAATAGCAGCCGCAAAACACCTGAATAGCCACACAGGGCTCCGCAGCTGAGGCTCGGCCCGACTCGTTTGCAACAAAACGGCTCCGCTGCCTGCAGAGGACCCCAAATATTTTCCTATCCAGCCAGCCCACTGATCCGGCTTCCCAGCTGTCAGGCCCACAAAAGCCTCCGGGAGACAGGACTCTGTCCAGGCAGCCACAAAGGTGGGTCTTCTCCCACTGGGCCTTTGGAGACAGGACCCGGGGTTGGACTGGATGACCTCTGAGTAACGAGGCGCTTATGCAACGCTGCTGCCTACAGATCCTGAAAGGCTCGCCCAAGAGCTCTTGATGCTCCTGATGCCCGAGGAGACGCAAAGCCATGAACACGCGAGGAGGCTGCGGACAGACACCTCCTCCTCGGCCCATCAAGACCCCTGTCGTATCCGCACAGACTGGGGGCAGTTCTGCGGGGTCTCGGGCAGGGGTCTTCCAAGTCAGCTCTGGCAGGATCCTGTTTGACTGCAGATGAGCCTGGGCCCTCCCACCTGCCCAGCAAGGGCTCTGCTCCCCCCCCCCCCCCCGCCGCCACAGCCCTCCCCAGAGCCACACTCACAGCCGCACCCCTTAACAGACCCCCCCAGCTTTGGGTCAGCTTCCCTGACCGAGTCACAGGTCCCAGATGCGAGAAAACAGGAACAAACCAAGTCCCAAAGCTGAAGGGGGGGGTCAGGGACAGGCCTGATTCAGGTGTCAAACGTCACCCTCCCCCCCACACACACACCCAGTAGTCCAGCCAAGCGAGAGCCCTGCCCGGGAGAATCGAGACCCCAAAGGCAACAAGGAACAGCTCCCCCCCCCCCACTGCCCACAAAAGGGCAAGGCCAGGCAGCTGGGGGGGGGGGGGGGGGCGCACTCTCAAGCAAACCAAAGGCAGTCCTCAAGGGAACGAGTGAGAGGGGGAGGGGGAGGGGGAGGGGGGTGGGGGGAGAAGCTCTGACAGCAGTAAAGGGAGAGGAAGCAAAGAGACGCCCCCACAACACGTCGGCCAAGCTGCCCTCCCCCCACAAGCCCGGCTCCCGGGTCCAGACCCCTCACCCTCCAGGCTCCCCTCTTTCCTGAGTCCCCTGGCGGGGGGGGGGAGCAAAAGCCCCGGCCTGCTTCCTCATTACTAAAACCGGCTTGGGGGGGGCAGCCTTGCAGAGAGGGTCTTCCCTTCCCCCCTCCCCCATCCTCTACTCATCCCGGTCGCCCTCCCTCGCCAGCCTGCCTTTCCGCCGCCCCCAGCTCCGATTCCTAAAGAATGCCCCCCCCCGCGCGCGCGCCCAATTGGGCCACTCACGCGAAAGGCCGGGGGAGGGGGGACGCGGCTGGCAGCCCGAAACGGACCCGGCGCATCCATCCGGCCTGGGGGACCGCAGGAGGAGACCCCCCCCCCCCGCCGCGCGCCTGTCTCTCTTCCCCTGCTGCGCAAAAACCTCCGCGCAGCCGGGCCGGGAGTCTCCCCCCCCGCCCCGCCCCGCGCATCAGCCCGAGGGACCGCGGCTCCGGCCCATCCCGCCCCCGAGGAGGCCGGAGCGAACCCCCGGCAGGAGCCGAGCAGCCAGCGCCCCCCCCCCGCCCGCAGCCCCTCCAAACGCAGCCCTATAGCTCCCCCAACCTGCCGGACCTGCAGCGGCAGCCGCCGACCCACCATCCCGGAGCCCCGAGAACCGGCCGCGGCGCGGGGGGGGGGGGGGCTTGTCCTAGCCGGGGCTGGAGAGACCCTCGCGGGAGGGGGGGCAGCAGCCGCTCCGACCCTCCCTCGGACACCCAACACACAACCCGGGCCGGCCTCCGCCTCCCCCCCCCCCCTTGGTGCCGGGCCCTGCGCTGCCTGCCCCCGCGGGCGTTGTCGGTGCCGGGCGGGGGCGGCGGGCCCAGCGCAGCGTCGTCCCCCCCCCCCCCAACACACACACACAGAGAGAGAGAGGAGAGCGGGCTGTGGGGCTGCAATGCGGAGGGGGCGCGGCGGGCGGGCGCGGCTTACCTGCTGCCTCCCGGGGAATGGGGGCGCCCGGGGCGGGGCGGGGCGGCGCTGGGTGCGGGCCCGGCGGGGCGAGGGCGGCGGCGTCGCGGGTGCAGCGGCGGGTCCCGCGGCGAGAGTCGGTGTCGGTGTCGGCGGCGGCTCAGGCGCGGCCGCATCCTCGAGTGGGCGGGCGGGGGCCCGAGTGGCGGCGGGGGTCGGGGCCGGGGCGCCCGGCGGGGGGGGCGCGCTCCGGCCGAGCCGCCCGGCCCATGGGAAGGCGCCCGCGGCGCGCAGCGAAGCCCGGCCGGCCGGCCCCGGTGACCTTGCGCCGTCCGCCGCTCACATCCCCCCCGCCGGCAGCAGCAGGCCGCGGACGCGCCAGAAGCCCCCCTCCGCCGCCCGCCGCCGCCGCTCCTGCCTCAGCAGCCCCGCCGCCGCCCCCCGCGCCGCCGCCGCCGCCCGGCCCCGCCGACCCCCGCCCATCGCCGCCGCCGCCGCCAGAGGACCACAGCGAGGCGGCCGCCGCCCGCCCGCACCACCAAGCCCCCGGGCCGCCTGCCGCATCCAGCGGCCGCTCCGCCGCACCACTCGCTACACCGGCGGCGGCGGCGGCGGCAGCAGCAGCGTCTCCTCCGCAGTCCGAGGCGCGCCCGAGTGGCGGAGCCGGGAAGCGTCCGATGCCGCCGCCGCTGCCGGGGAGGGGAGGGGCCGGCCCGAGGGGGAGGGGCTCGCCGGCTCCGCTCGCATAAAAGGCGCCGCCGCCGCCGCTGCCGCCCAGGAGTGCCTCCACTCGGCCGCTGCCGGGGCTGCCCAACCGGGCCTCTCGCTCGCCCGGACGCCGCACCTGCCGCTCGACCCGCCCCACCGGAGGCGGCGGGGGGGGGGCTTCGTTGCGGGAGCCGGCGCGGAGGAGGGGTGTCCGGCGGCGGGGCCGGTGCCCCGAAGAGCCCGGTGGTCCCCCAGTTGGGTATCCCGGGCGCCGCCTCACGCTCAGCGGACGGACGGACGGACGGACGGACGCGCGCCCTCCCAACGAGTCCGCCGGGCGTTTGCGGGCCGCCTCCCGCTCGCTCCCCCTGGCGCTGTCCGCGGGGCTGCCGGCGGGCGGCGGTCGAGGGCGGCGGCCGGGAGGAGCCGTCGGGGCGGGGAAGGGGGCTTTTCCGCCGGCCGAACTCCTGCCCGGACCTGGCTGGGCCGCTTCTCGGCGCGGCTGTCCCGGACCGGTGCTCCCGGCGGCGGACGCGAGGGGGGACGTTGCTGTGGCGGCCTGGACCAGGGCGGGGAGGCTGGAAGCCCCCCCCCCCCGCACGGCAGTCTTGGGGCGGCGGACACACACAGTTGCATCCAAGGCCAAAGGGGCTGGACCTGGAGAGGGGCGGGGCTGCCTCGGCAGGGCTCTGGCTCCGGGGGGGCTCTTGGGGTGGCCCAGTAGCGCCCCTTGCGGCTGGGATGAGGCGGCTTTGCAGGGCAGAGCGATGCCCCCCCCCCGCCGCCCCCCGGAGGGTCCTTCCCACTGGCCGCCCCCGAGAGGGGAGCCCGGCAGTTGGGCGGGCTGACCTTTCCCTGCCCCGAGAGTCCTGCCCGCCGTGGGGTCTGCCGTGGCCTCCTGGGTGCCCCCCGCCCCTGCCCCTTGGCTGCTGCCCAGCTCTCCCCTCCTCCCGTATCTGGCTGCAGAGCCCCCCACATTCGGGGCGGGGGTGTTTCTGCCTCTCCCCTCCCAGTGATGAAAGGATGGAGCCAGGTTGAAGCAGGGATTGGAAAGGGCCCCAACGATGACCACGAGGCCTGGGCCTGGACGCCTCTTGGGGTCCCCGTGCAGAGAGGCCCTGTGGGTGCTGCCCACCCGCCCCCCCCCCGGGAAAGCCCCTCTGGGAAAGCAGAGGAGGCCCCCAAAGCTTTGGCATCCTTGGGACATTGGTCCGCCTCGCAGGGTGGGTTTGAAGGTTCACCAAAGGCAGCATTGTGGGGGGGCCCCCACAAAAAAATCCCTCAGGGAGGGATGCCCCAAGGCGGCCCATGACTGAAAGGGTCTTCCCTTTCAGGAGCAGCAGTGGCGTAGGCGGTTAAGAGCTCGTGTATCTAATCTGGAGGAACCGGGTTTGATTCCCAGCTCTGCTGCCTGAGCTGTGGAGGCTTATCTGGGGAATTCAGATTAGCCTGTGCACTCCCACACACACCAGCTGGGTGACCTTGGGCTAGTCACAGCTTCTCGGAGCTCTCTCAGCCCCACCCACCTCGCAGGGTGTTTGTTGTGAGGGGGAAGGGTAAGACACCAGCTCCCTTTGAGTCTCCCCAAGAGAGAAAGGGGGAGAGCAAATCCAAACTCCTCCTCCTCCTCCTCCTTCTTCTTCTTCTCCCCCCCCCCAGGGGAAAGAGAGAGCAGGCACTGCGCCTGCTGCTGGAGGCTTTTCCTTTCCCTGCTCAGCAACTCAGCCTCCATGACCCCCCCCCCACTCCTAATTCTGATGTGGGACATCCAAGATGCACATTCTGCAAAACCAGCTGCTGATTCCCTCCCACAGCCAGAGGCCTGCGCCTTCAGATGGAGGGGGGGTGTCACTAGAGAAATCCTGCCCCCAGCCCCTTGGAGCCCACTGGACGAAGACCCTCCCATCATGCCAGGTAGCAGCACCCACAGTTCTTTGGGCAAGAGGCTAAAGACCTTGGGGAGGGGCTGGAGAGACCCTCAGCTGCTGGCACGGGGGTGGGGGGGGTTGTCTCCAGGGACCTGGGCTGGAGCTCTCTCCCTCTCCGGTTGAAGTTGATGCTCTTTGTCTCCAAGGGGCTGCTGGACTTCAGCTTCTGGCTTGGCTGTCCCTTTCCCACTCTTGGAGGGCCAGTCCATGTGTTGTGACTGGAAGGGGGGGCAGAGGGCCCGAAGGGGAGAATCCCTGTTCTGCCTGATGCCAGACGACCCCCCCTCCCCCCGCCCACACACACCTTTGCCGTGTCCCCTGCATCAGTGCTGGATCCCTTCTCTGAAGGCCAGGTGAAATTGCCCCCTTCCCAGCAGCCTTTGGGCCCTGAGCAGGCTCCGGCCGGCCGTGTCCAGATGAGGGTCCTCCTGGTATCTCGTTTACATATGTAAATGCAACCTCAGCTTGTGGGTTCTGTGGGGCAGAACTTGGAACGAGTTTGCAACAACCATTTTTAAAGAACAAAATGGTTTACTTTCTTAACATATAACGTCAAACATCAACATTGAACGTCACACTTCAAGGTCCTGTTCAGGTTTTGCATTTTCAAGTCCTTCTATTTACAGTCTTCTGATACTGCCAAGTCCGATTCTTCTTGGCAAGTGGGTTGGCTCCTGAAGACTCCGAGGGCTGGGTGAACAGGATTCCACATGAGGAAGGTTTCCGGGAGAACTCTCACCCATTGCAACCACAAAAAAGAAGCCCTTAACAAGGTCCAAGTTCCATCCAAGGTCCGACTCTGGTAGCCTCATCTCCTCCAAACTACATGAGGTCTGCTGCAGCCTCTTGCTGCTTTGAGTCTCCACCACTTGGGGGTTACATAAACACACACACACACACACACACCTGGGCCCATCCTGCAGTTCAAGGTGGGGAGAGGAGCCTGGGTCCACTTGGAGCATTCGAGAGAATGTTAGGAACGGAGGAGTCCAGAGACCACTGGGGGGGGGGGGGTCTCTGAGTGGGCTCCAGCAGGACCACCCTGCCTCTCTGGGTGCCAACCTCAGGGTTTTCTAGGAGGAATTGGTTTTTCCCCTCTACTTGGAGACTGTTCACAGATGGGCAGGGTGGAGGGGAGGGATACACCCACCTTAGTGCTGGTCTGGGCCACTGGTCTGACCCTGGGGAAGCCACAGGAGGCTGGAAGAGGCCTGTCAATGTGGCCATTTGTTCTTCCAAAGGACCCCAAAGAAGCAGCAGTGGCGTAGGAGGTTAAGAGCTCGTGTATCTAATCCGGAGGAACCGGGTTTGATTCCCCGCTCTGCCACCTGAGCTGTGGAGGCTTATCTGGGGAATTCAGATTAGCCTATGCACTCCCACACACGCCAGCTGGGTGACCTTGGGCGAGTCACAGCTTCTCGGAGCTCTCCCAGCCCCACCTACCTCGCAGGGTGTTTGTTGTGAGGGGGGAAGGGCAAGGAGATTGTCAGCCCCTTTGAGTCTCCTGCAGGAGAGAAAGGGGTGGGATATACTTCCAAATCTACTTCTACTTCTTCTTCTTCGAGACTGTTCACAGATGGGGGGGAAGGGATACACCCGCCTTAGTGCTGGACTGGGCCACTGGTCTGACCCCAGGGAAGCCACAGGAGGCTGGAAGAGCCCTGTCAATGTGGCCATTTGTTCTTCCAAAGGACCCCCCCCCCCGCCCCATGCCTCTTGGACCCGGTGGTCAGGAGGGGAATCTCTGGCAATCCCTGTGGGGTTGGGAGTGTCTGGTCTCCCTCCCCCCCCCCCATTTTCTTAAGAGGGGTGTTTTGTTTGTATCTTGCACCCTCTTCTCTAAAGGGCGTAAAGCAGATGTTGAAAACTGCGGCCCCGACAGCCGAGCCGTCAATATCCAAGTCCCTCTCTCAGTGGGCGGGGCTGTCCTGCAAGGCAAGGAGCCGCCCCGGTCAGCCGTCGACCCCCATAATGGCGACCCCCTCCTCGGCCTCAGAGACCAGTTTCCATGAGCCTAGCTGAGCCATCGGGGGGAGTCTCCTTTGGGGCTTCCCACCCTGCTCCCCGCCGGAGGAAAGTCTGGCCCTCGAAAAAGGGAGACCCCCACTAACGCCCCCCCCCCGTCCCGGCCACCAGTATCTTGGCTCCCCCCCTCCTGTTGAGAATGTAACCGTGCAATCCTACAGGGGGGGGGCATCTGCTGCAGGGCACGTTCCGCAGTGCTGGGGGGGGGGGCTTCTCTTCCTCCCGGGCAGGTGTGGAGGGCGGGGGGGGGGGCGGCCGTGCCCTCCCTCCGGAGGCTGCCGCGTGGCTGGCCGGGCTCCGTGTCAGTTCCGCTGTGTGGCCGCTGGGGGAGCTGTTGCATCGCAGGACGCGCCACCGGCAGACCGAGGCCTCCTCGGGGCCTCTGCGAACCGGGCTGCTCTGCGCGGTGCCCCCTCCCGGGCCGCGGGGCTTCGGCTCCTGGCTGACGGGCTGCGCTGCGGCTTCAGTCTGGGCAGCTGCTGTGATCCGCAACCAGCCCCACCCCCCCCCACCCCCCCAGCAGCACATCCCCCCCCCCCCCCCCTTGGTCGGCAAGCCAAGTCCCTTTCAGGAGCGCTGAGCAGCAGGTCAGAGCTGAGCGGTTTTCTGCCCTCCAGCCACAGCTGGCTTAGTCTGGCCCCCTGAGCAGTGGTGGGATCCAAACATTTTAGTAGCAGGTTCCCATGGTGGTGGGATTCAAACAGTGGCGTAGGGCCAATGGGGCTGGGCGGGGCACGGCGGGGGCGTGGCCGGGCATTCCAGGGGCGGGGCATTAATAATTTCTCTGTTACTGTAAAAAACTCTTAGTATAAAAAAAAGTTCCTAATTTCCAGCTGGTATCTTTCTGTCCATAATTTAAACTCATTGTAGCAAGTCCTATCGTCTACTGCCAACAGAAACAACGACTTCTCCTCTAATCGGCTGCCTGTCAAATTCTTAATACTTTCAAATACTTAATTTTGTTTCTAGAAATCAAAAGAAGGAGACTTTCCTGAAACAAGGAACTTGACCCTATTTCTAAGACATGTTTTTAAAACAGCCCAACAGGGAGAATTATCCCGTTTTCTACCTTCGCTAACCAGCCACATAAGAAACAACAGGACTTTATGATGGAATCTCCAACGGAAAAGCAGACCCAATTAGTCACCCCCTCTCGGCACACACAAATAACTAGTAACCCACTCTCGGGAACTGGTGAGAACCTGCTGGATCCCACCTCTGCGGGCCCTGAGGTTTTGCAGAGACAAGCAGAAGTGGTTTGCCCTGGCTGGTCTTTGCAGCACGATCGTCTCCCGTCCAAATACCAGTCAGGGCTGGGACTGCGTGGCTGGGCCAGGTCACCCAGCGGGGAATCAGACGGGGGCCAATATATTCAATAATTCAAAAGACTTTAAATTGAATATACCATTGAAACCAGAAGCTTTCTGGTTCAGACTTAGGGGCAGATCCGTGGAGAAGAAACAGGGAACTGCGTTTTTAAACATGACGTCGGCTGCAAAAATACTTTATGCGCAAAAATGGAAAACTTTAGCTACTCAACCTGCAATAGAAGAAGTTTTGAGTTTTGGGGCTGGCAAATAGGACCATCTTTTGTAACATAAAGATAGGAATTTAGTAAAAAATATTCTGAACAATTGGAAACCATTGATGGATTACTTGGGTAAAAGAAAGAAGTAAAATGATGATTAGTAGATTTGAACATTAGTGGATTATTATTATTATTATTATTATTATTTAAGGCTTAAGTGCAAACAAATTTTGAACACTAAAACAAACTAACCTGGGTTTCCCAGAACCTACTCTGTGGCTCTCTAAATTAGGGTTATAGCATCAAAAATTGCTCTTAAACCTTTCCCTAGAAAATAACCTTTCCCTAGAGAAAAGGGTGGGGGGACGGGGTCAAGCTGTGTTGTGGCCGTGCCAGGGAGATCCTATCAGGCCAGAGACCGTCTCTGGTCCTGAGCAACTACGTTTTATAAAGACTGGTAAGGAAATAATACCCAAGAATCAAACTTTAACAACAGAAAGTTTTTACTGTGCAGACTAGATCTCTGACAAGGTGAGCTCTGGAGGAGAATCCCACCTCACCATACAAAAGACCTCATCTTTTACAGTTTCCAAGAATACATACATCGTAATTCATAATCATACCTGCATACATAACCCAAATAATCATATCTCTCCCACATAGGCTTTCTACCTTAGCATTAAAATCAAATTTGTTTGTCTGCCCCTTCCTCACGTGAACGCTGGAATTTTCCTCTGCTCTCTGCCCATATGCAAAGGGTTGCAATAAACTGAATTCTGTCTTTCTGGTTTTCAATCCAGATAACCAGTTCCCGACATTTCTAAGGGTGGGTCAGGATCAGTGGTCAGGATCAGGTGGGTCAGAAAGTTCCCTTTCACAGGGTGACAGATTTCACATACAACTCATTCACGTTAAAAGGTTAAAAATGATTTTGGCAAATATACTACGTGATTCTAGCAGAATACGTGTAGATATATCTCATTATCATTTCAGTGTTCACTAAAATATAGAAAAACACATTTTCAATTATCTAATCAAACTCCTTTCTATTCCAACATTTGATCTTCTTATTGCTATGTTTATTTCACGTAGACCATCCCATATAGCTGGTTTTGACAAACAAGTCTACAAGATATGTCTTCCATCACGTCTTAACCCTTAGTGACAATATCTTTCTTACAGATATAATGTTTTGCTTGCCTGCATGACCGCTACGTAACCGCTGACAACCTGACCTAGAGAGAAAACCCTTTTAAATCTTTTGTTTCTATAAATCCATTTTTCTTTAAGAAGAAGAAGAAGAAGAGTTTGGATTTATATCCCCGCTTTCTCTCCTGCAGGAGACTCAAAGGGGCTGACAATCTCCTTGCCCTTCCCCCCCTTACAACAAACACCCTGTGAGGTGGGTGGGGCTGAGAGAGCTCCGAGAAGCTGTGACTAGCCCAAGGTCACCCAGCTGGCGTGTGTGGGAGTGCACAGGCTAATCTGAATTCCCCAGAGAAGCCTCCACAGCTCAGGCGGCAGAGCCGAGAATCAAACCTGGTTCCTCCAGATTAGATACACGAGCTCTTAACCTCCTATGCCACTGCTGATATTTAATATCAAATAAAATTTTGGACAGATGGTTCTCCAATCTCACACTGTGCTGGGGAGACGAGGGTGTGGGGCAGAGGGCCTTGAAGACCCAGAAGAGGAGGAGGAGAGAAGCAGCCCTCTTGCAAGTTCTCCCTGCAACACCATTTGGAGCTCTTCTCCTTGGTGCTGCGTCCTCCTCCTCTTCTGCAGGTGCCCCCTCCCTCGTTGGCTCACTGGCCTTGCTTTGTTTCTAGGATGGGGGGGGGGGCAGTAAGGAAGCTGGCTGCCCATGGCTGGGAGGAAGGCACCCCCTCCCCAAGACCAACTGCATTCTCCCAGGGGCTGTTTTATCTCACTGGCCATGAAAACACACGCACGCACGCACGCACGCACACACAACATTCAGCAAGCCCCCCCCCCTCCCAGCCGGAAATGAGCCAATGCTCAGCAGTGGGGCTGCCCTTCTGAGGGTGGCTGTGGGGTATCCTGGGTGGCTTGTGGAAGGGGAATGGGTCGGAGGAAGCAGAGGCCTCCTCAGGCAACAGTACTCCTGGTTCTGTGCTGCGGAGCTGTTAAAGGGACAGGCAGAGGGTCGCCAGCTCTGGCTTGGGAGATGTGGGGGCCGTGAATAGGAAGGGTGGGCTCTGGGGGGGGCGGGGTCTCAGCAGGTCTGTGCTGCCATCGAGTCTACCCTCTCCAGCAGCCCCTCCCGCCAGGGGAGCAGAGCTGTCTTGTCTGGAGATCAGTTGAGTTCTGGGCGAATTGGTAGCCCTGGACTCCCTCGCTGGGGCTGGTTTGCTCCTGGTCAAGAGATTCTCCTTGCAGTACTGAGCCGGGGGGGAGGGACGGGGCAAGGACACCTGTGGCTGCAGGATCAGTGGGCAGAAGGGCTGCAGAGGAATCAAACGACGATTCCCCACTGAGTTTCTACAACTGAGTCCAACCTAGTTTCAGGGAAATTCCAGTTCTGAGGGGGACAAAACTGGGACAGAGCAAGGACGAACTCAGTGGCAGTGGGGAGTTGCTGGGTCGAACCTAGTGCTAAACTGAGTCGACTCTGCCAGTGGGGAATCGCCCCCAGTGGAAGGCCAGCAAATCCAGGCTCCAGATGGAAGGCTGCGGGGACGGGGGGGGGGGGCTACGGCTGAGGCAAATAGGGAGGGAAAGCCAGATCTGGGGGGGAGCAAGAGGCTGGAGGGAGCCCCCCCCCCATCCCCAGGCTCTTGCTGGTTTTCAAACCTGGCATCTGTTTTTGATGGATGTTTTGAACCTCCTTCCAAAACTATACCGATTACTGCAAAAAAAAAATGCCCAGATGCCTGTTCGGGCAGTGAATACTGCTGGGCCAAACAAACAAAGGGGGGGGGGTATCCTGAGGCTGGGTTCTCCCCAGAATGCCCCCCTGGCAAGAAGTTGGGCGAGGGCAGCAGGCGTCCTGAAATCAAGCCAGGACAGCTTGGCCAACCCTTCCTGGAGTCTCCGCTTCTCCCTCCGCAGGTGGGCCAGGTAAGCTCTGATTGGTGGGGAATCCCCCCGCCATTGGCACCCTTTGCTGTGGGGGCCCTGCTCCTCCTCCTCCTCAGGGTCAGCCTGCCCACGCTCCCTCGCCTTGCAGAATGGCAGCTGCCTCCCTCCAACATCAGCAAGCGCCGGACGTATCTCCAAACAGAGATCTGTTTGACTGGATTAAGTTGTGATGTTCTAGAAGTAATACTCATTAATTAGGGGAAACGGAGATATTCGGCAATTAATGGGACTGGTGACACGTCTTTGGAGTTAATTTCATGTAAATGGCTCTCGTGATTATCTGCGTCCTGAATAATTAAGGAGGGGCCGGGGTGGCTGTTGCACCTTCTGCTGCAGAAGCAGAGCCGCTCAGCCAGCGGCTCAAAGGATGCCGTGTGTGTCTGATGAGACCCCGGTCACGACCTGGCGCTCTCTCTTCCCGTTTTGGCAGGTGCAGACTTGGCAGGTGCTGGTTGCCAAAGCCCCCCAGCTCAGAGGTGCTGCTGCGTGCCAGCCAGATCCTGGGCCTTTGGCGGAAGAGATGCAATTGGCACAGGAAGGAGAAGAAGAAGAAGAAGAAGAAGAAGAAGAAGAAGAAGAAGAAGAAGAAGAAGAAGAAGAAGAAGAAGAAGAAGAAGAAGAAGAAGAAGAAGGAGGAGGAGGAGGAGGAGGAGGAGGAGGAGGAGGAGGAGGAGGAGGAGGAGGAGGAGGAGGAGGAGGAGGATAGTTTGGATTTATCCCCCACCTCCTTTCTCCCCTGTTAGGAGTCTCAAAGTGGTTTACAAACTCCTTTTCTCTTCCCACAGTAGACCCCTCATGAGGTTAGCAGGGTTGAGGGAGTCCTGAAAGAACTGTGACTGGCCCAAGGTCACTCAGCAGGCTTTATATGCAGGAGCAGGGAAACAAACCCAGTTCACCAGATGAAGACTCCACCGCCCAAGTGGAGGAGTGGGGAATCCAACCCGGTTCTCCAGATTAGAGTCCACCTGCTCTCAACCACCACACACCATGCTGGAGAGGCGGTCCAAGTCAGTTCTGAGCTCCCCTCTCTTATCAGCTCCCCCAATGTCCTGGGTTCGTCCTTGTGGTTGTCCCCTGTCACTGGAGCCCAACGATGACGCACCTCATAGCCTGGGCACTCCCACACACGCCAGCTGGGTGACCTCGGGCTAGTCACAGCTTCTCGGAGCTCTCTCAGCCCCACCTACCTCACAGGATGTTTGTTGTAAGGGGGGAAGGGCAAGGAGATTGTCAGCCCCTTTGAGTCTCCTGCAGGAGAGAAAGGGGGGATATAAATCCAAACTCCTTCTTCTCCTTCTCCTCCTCCTCCTCCTCCTCCTCTTCTTCTCCTCCTCCTCCTCCTCCTCACATGGACAAGAGGCTCCGTCAGTTTGAGGATCGTGGCATCACAGTGACTGGGCTGGATCAGAACATGGGTCTCCCTCTTCCCAGCAAAGAGGAACCCATGAGCAGGGCCTGCTGCTGGCAGCTCTATGAGGACTCACAGCGGCCTCATCCTGAACCAGGCTGTTGGCCCACCAAGGTCCAGATCCTCTGCTCAGACGGGCAGCCACTCCTCGGGGCTCCGGCCGAGAGCTTCCACATCGCTTACTGCTTGATCCTGTCAACGGGAGGGGCAGGGAGCTGAGCCAAGCCGGGCCCTTCTCCATGCTGCATGCGCCTCTACGCCATTGCCTTCTGCCGAGTCAGACCCCCGGCCCATCCAGGTCCGTCTTGTCTCCTCAGACCAGGCCTCAAGCACTGTGGACCGGCCTGAGAGTTCGGGACTGCCCTGGGAAAATACTCTCATTGCCGCTCTGGGACCGTCCTTCCTGACCAAGAGCTGCTCTGCTCACAAATTGATTTTTGTGGATTTATGTTTTAACTGTTTTGAACATTTTATGAAGCTTTGTATTTTACCTGCTGATTTAAATGTTTGAAGTGCTCCAGCATTTGCAGTCTTGGAGATCCCAGGATAGCACAGAAACGTTTAAAATATAATATATATTTGCTCTACTTTTATTTTCTTTAGCAATCACCTGAGCTGAAATTTGGGGTGGGAGAACCACATTGCTAGCTGTGAATGTAGAACTTTGAAATCCAGGATTCAGGTGGAGACAGGTGGGTGGACCCCGGGGATGGCTTCCTCAGGAGGGGCTCTTCTTCCTTTTTAAAAAAATGACATCCCTGGGTGAGGGGCACAGTGAGCTTTGCCCCTCCCAGGAAGTCAGGCTGGGTGCCAACACTCCCCAACCCCCATCCCCACCCCGCAGCGTAACACTGCCCGGCCATCTCTCCACTGGCAGCCTGGCAAAATGGTGCCTGCCTGTTTATGCACAGGGACTCGAAAATGCCACACAAAGTATTAATTTCTCTTTTCATTTGCTGCGTGATGAAGTTTTCATTAATGAAATGTCATCAGAATGTGAACCGTAATCAGGCTTCGCTCGTACCCCTCCGGCTGGCAGCTAGATGGGACAGCCCTCGTCGTCTCGCTGGGACAGAAGCACGTGCCAGAGCACAGCGGGAGAGACAGAGGAGGCCCCGCCCTCCGTGCCTTGGGAGTGGAAGAGGAGCTGGCGAGTGAGAAGAGCCCTGCAGGATCAGGCCCGGAGTCCGGCGAGGGCAGCACCCTGTCTCCCATGGGGGACAACCCGTTTTCCCTGGCAGGCCCCCCCACAACTGGAGCCCTCCTCCGCAGCAGTCTCTGCTCACCACATAATGCTATCCTGAGGCCCCCCACCCTTAAGAACATAAGAACATAAGAAAAAGCCAGCTGGATCAGACCAAAGTCCATCTAGTCCAGCTCTCTGCTACTCGCAGTGGCCCACCAGGTGCCTTTGGGAGCGCACATGTAGGATGTGAACGCAATGGCCTTCTGCGGCTGTTGCTCCCGAGCACCTGGACTGTTAAGGCATTTGCAATCTCAGATCAAGGAGGATCAAGATTGGTAGCCATAAATCGACTTCTTCTCCATAAATCTGTCCAAGCCCCTTTTAAAGCTATCCAGGTTAGTGGCCATCACCACCTCCTGTGGCAGCATATTCCAAACACCAGTCACACGTTGCGTGAAGAAGTGTTTCCTTTTATTAGTCCTAATTCTTCCCCCCAGCATTTTCAATGAATGCCCCCTGGTTCTAGTATTGTGAGAAAGAGAGAAAAATTTCTCTCTGTCAACATTTTCTACCCCATGCATAATTTTGTAGACTTCAATCATATCCCCCCTCAGCCGCCTCCTCTCCAAACTAAAGAGTCCCAAACGCTGCAGCCTCTCCTCATAGGGAAGGTGCTCCAGTGATGAATGGAGCTCCCATTCAGCCACCACCAACAGTGGGACCTACTCAGAAGAGACCAAACCCTGTACCAACGCAGGGAGGGCTCAAGCCAAAAGGGTTCTCTCTCCACCTTCTTCTTCTTCTTCTTCTTCTTCTTCTTCTTCTTCTTCTTCTTCCTCTTCTTCTTCTTCTGCTTCTGCTGCTGCTGCTGCTTCTTCTTCTTCTTCTTCTTCTTCTTCTTCTTCTTCTTCTTCTTCTTCTTCTTCTTCTTCTTCTGCTGCTGCTGCTGCTGCTGCTGCTTCTGCTTCAGCTTCTTCTTCTGCTGCTGCTGCTGCTGCTGCTTCTTCTGCTGCTTCTTCTGCTTCTTCTGCTGCTTCTGCTTCTTCTGCTGCTTCTTCTGCTTCTGCTTCTTCTTCTTCTTCTTCTTCTTCTGCTTCTGCTGCTGCTGCTTCTTCTGCTGCTTCTGCTTCTTCTCACTTGCTTCTTCAGTTTCCCGCTTCCTTCTGCCGCTTCCCTGGCTTCTTCTTGCTTCTTCTGCTGCTTCTGCTTCTTCCTAGCTAACGTTCTTCTGGGCTTCTTCTTCTGTACCTTCTTCTTCTAGCTGCTGCTGCTGCTGCTGGCTATTCTTCTTCTTCTTCTTCTTCTTCTTCTTCTTCTTCTTCTTCTTCTTCTTCTTCTTCTTCTTCTTCTTCTTCTTCTTCCTCCAGCCTCTTTGGCTGGGATGACCTTATGCAAACCCTGAATGGCAACTAGCAGTAAGGAATGGAGCGTCAACAGAACAAATTTTTACAAAAGGGCAAAGGCGACGCTTTTCAAAGCAGTAGGGCTTGCAGCGGCTTGACAGGGACGACCCAGAGTTCTTTAGGGAGGACAGCTGATCTCCAGACTACAACACCCCGTTTTCCTGGAGGAATGGGCAGCTGTGTAGGGTGATGGCATCAGCATCCCTTCCCAAAATTCCTCCCTCCAACCTCAGGCGTCCAGGGACTCCTCAACCCAGAGTTGGCAACCCCTTGTGGCAGATGTCACCTTCAGTTGCCAGTTGTTTTGGCCATGGTGGTTTTGGTGAGGTCCCCTACGGAAGTGTGTGGGGTGGCTGTTAGTGTTGTGCCAGCGAACGTGTGTGTCAGAACCATCATGTGGGCCACACTGACTATGCAGCAGCAAGGGCAGGGACTTTTTTTTTCAAAGCTGCAAAAGAGGACAATCGAGGCAACCAAGAGACAGAGGCCCCTTCCCTTGGAGGAGCGGCTGAAGAGTCTGAGGCTGTTCAGTTGGGGAAAGAGACGGGGTGTGATGGAGCTTCGTACAATTGCGGGTGTCGAAGAAAGTGGGGTTGTTCTCCCTCTCCTGTTGCATTAGAATTTGGGGTCATCCAAGGACGCTGATGGACAGACAAACGGAAGGACTTCTCTACTCGGGTCGAGTGATCAGATTGTGAGAGGAACTGCAGGGAATATGATGGCAGCCACAAGCAGGGGGGACTTTCAGGCCAGCTGACTCACCTCTGAATTCATTCATTCATTCATTCATTCATTCATTCATTCATTCATTCATTCATTCATTCATTCATTCATTCATTCATTCATTCATTCATTCATTCAGTCAGTCAGTCAGTCAGTCAGTCAGTCAGTCAGTCAGTCAGTCAGCCGTCAGTCAGCCAGCCAGCCAGCCAGCCAGCCAGTCAGTCAGTCAGTCAGTCAGTCAGTCAGTCAGTCAGTCAGCCAGTCAGTCAGTCAGTCAGTCAATTGACTTCTATCCCACCCTTAAAATGCAGTCCAGGGTGGATTACAACCATCTATTAGGACTAATAAAAGGAAACACTTCTTCACGCAACGTGTGATTGGTGTTTGGAATATGCTGCCTCAGGAGGTGGTGATGGCCACTCACCTGGATAGCTTTAAAAGGGGCTTGGGCAGATGTATGGAGGAGAAGTCAATCTATGGCTACCAATCTTGATCCTCCTTGATCTGAGATTGCAAATGCCTTAACAGACCAGGTGATCAGGAGCAACAGCAGCAGAAGGCCATTGCTTTCACCTCCTGCACGTGAGCTCCCAAAGGCACCTGGTGGGCCACTGCGAGTAGCAGAATGCTGGACTAGATGGACTCTGGTCTGATCCAGCTGGCTTGTTCTTATGTTCTTATGTTCTTAGTGTTCTTTGGTTTCCAGGCTGTCTGGCCGTGTTCTGGTAGCATTTTCTCCTGACGTTTCGGCTGCGTCCGTGGCTGGCATCTTCAGAGGACCTTAAGGGGCAGAAAGAGAAGATTAACAGAAGGGGTGGCAGGATGGAGAGAGAGAGAGAGAGAGGATCCAGCTTTGCGAACAACTGTCTTCTAGCGCCCCCTCTTGGACTGATGATGCAACCCCATTTGGAACACCTTGTGCAGTTTTGGCCACTGATTCTCAGAAAGGACATTGCAGAGCTGGAAAAACAACCGGGGGGGCGGGGGGGGCGGGGGGGGAACCAAGATGCTTAGTGGATTGGAACACCTCCCCAGTGAGGAAAGGCTAGAGAGTCTGAGATTTCTCAATTTAGAAAAAGAGATGACCAAGGACATGAAAGAGTTTTATAACATATCGGGGTGGAGAGAGTTGACAAAGCGAACCTTTCCCCAAATACTGGAGCTCGAGGGTGTCCAGTTGTTGCCACGGAAGGTCGCAGGCAGGCGTACCCAACTCCCGACAGGAGGAATGGGGAATATCAAGAGGCAAGAGCAGTGGTGGGATCCAAAAATTTTAGTAACAGGTTCCCATGGTGGTGGGATTCAAACTGTGGCGTAGCGCCAATGGGGCTGGATGGGGGCACAAGGGGGGCGTGGCCGGGAATTCTGGGGGCAGGGCATTCCTAGGCGGGGCTGTGGCAAGGATGCAGCCGCTGTGCCGGTCCTTGGGCGGGAAACGAATGCATGCAGGCGCAGGCTGCCATGCACGCCGGTGCACCTCCTGCTAGACTGCTTCCAGTTCTGCGTGCTGCTGCTGAGAGGAGGGGCGTAACTAAGGCAAAAATCAGGTGGCAAAATCACCCATTAGTCACCCCCCCTCGGCACACACCAATAATTAGGAACCTACTCTCGGGAACCGGTGAGAACCTGCTGGATCCCACCTCTGGGCAAGAGGCTTGAGAATCATTCAAGAACATTTTATTGAATCCGACCACACCTCTGGTAGCAACTGTCGGGGATCAACGAACTGTTGAAAAGCAGAGGGGTTTATAGGAAAAGGTATGGGAGGGAATGTCTCCGAGACAATGCAAACATCTGAACATTAATGCATCCATCTGCAGATTATCGACACCTTGATGACAACATTTAAGATTATGACATCTGTTCTGTCAGTCAGTACCTGGACATCCTGGTTTCTTGATGATATTGCTACTGGTAACAAAGGGACACTTTATATCACTCAGAGGTACTTTACAAATGCAGATGCTTGCTGTACTTGAGGGTTAAGTGCATTTGATTGAAGAAGGCTATGTGCAGTGGTGGGTTTCAAATAATTTAACAATCGGTCCCAGTGGTGGGATTCAAATAATTTAACAACTGGTTGTTTACAAGCACCATTTTAACAATCGGTTCTGCCGAAGTGGTGCGAACCGGCTAAATCCCACCACTGGCTACATATATCCTCTGGCAACATTGGGAAAGAGGCAGGGCAGCTTATCAGAGGCTGATTCCCCACTGGCAGAGTCGATCTAGGTTCGACCTAGGTTCGTCCCAGCAACTACCCACTGCTGCTGAGTTTGACCTGGGTTCGTTTCAGTTCTGCCCCCCTCAGAACTGGAATTTCTGATTCCAGTTCTGAGGTACAGCTTTTTCCCCGAACCTAGGTCAAAATCAGTTGGAAGCTAGACAGTGGGGAATCGTCCGTGGTGACTCTCCTGTTCAGCCAATCAAGAGCTGTGTTTTGGGCATCCACAGAACTGGAGAGTCACGGTGGGGAAAAGCACGCCTTTAAAAATTTTTAACTGCTATTTTCAAAGCCACATAGCTGCAACATTTTTTTAAAAAGCCAATCGGGAACGAGGAGCAAAAGAGGTACCGAAGATGATCCCGCCCTCTGAGCTCTGTTCAAGTTGGACGAAATGAGTTGAACTCAGTTGCTGTGGGGAGTGCCGAGAGTCGACCCTAGGTCAGTACCAGTTAAAGGAACCGTGTCGAACCAAAATCGACTATGCAGTGGGGAATCAGCCAGAGAGACAGAAATTCTACTTCAGTTTAACAAGCATTCCATAAGTCATCTTCATCTCAATTAACAAGCGAGTAATATCACAAGCATCATTTTCCTACAAAATGCGAGCATACAAAAATAGAAATACAATGTGTTAAAATGGGGACATCAGGGTCTTCGGGACTGAAAGAACGGATCCTTTGAACAAAATAAAATAATTCCTCTTTAGGCACACACCCGGTATTCTCAGGGGCCCCGTGGGGCAGACTACCTGGGTCTGGGGTGCATTCCTTCAAGGGGGTGTTATGTATTCTGCAAGTCAAAAGGACCTCTTAATCTTCCATGGTCTTTTGTTATCACATCCTTGCTTGTCAGCACTCAGATGGGGTAGGGGTTTTTGAGCTGAGTATGGCTCCATGTGGGATTCTGGGATATAATGTTGGCCGACTTAATTAAAATAAGAGAGAAATGATTATGTGGTTACACAATGAAGCTGACAGGCTGGAGGTTCAGGACAGACAAAAGGAAACGGTTGTCTACACAGAGAATGATCAAGATGTGGGATTTGCTTCCAGAGGAGGAAGTGATGGTCAAAGGCACAGACAGCTTTGAAAGGGACTGGTGGACAGATCGAAGAAGAAGAAGGAGGAGGAGGAGGAGGAGGAGGAGGAGGAGGTGGTGGAGTTTGGATTTATATCCCCCCTTTCTCTCCTGCAGGAGACTCAAAGGGGCTGACAATCTCCTTGCCCTTCCCCCCTCACAACAAACACCCTGTGAGGTAGGTGGGGCTGAGAGAGCTCTGAGAAGCTGTGACTAGCCCAAGGTCACCCAGCTGGCATGTGTGGGAGTGCGCAGGCTAATCTGAATTCCCCAGATAAGCCTCCACAGCTCAGGCGGCAGAGCTGGGAATCAAACCCGGTTCCTGCAGATTAGATACACAAGCTCTTAACCTCCTACGCCACTGCTGCTCCTACCAGCGGCTCCTGGCAAGAGTGACTGGAGGGAACCTCCACATCCACAGGCCGTCAACCTCTGGATCCCAGGGCCAGGAGGCAGCGTCAGGGGAAGGCCTTGGCCTCCACGCCCTGTTCCTCTTCCAGAGGAGCCGACCACTGTGTGAGGCCGAATGTTGGATGATACAGACTGAAGACCACGGCTCTGATTCTCATGGCCTTGTTTCCTTGCGCTCTTTCTCCCTCTCTCTTTAATCAAACCCTGTTGCTGTAATTTAAATCGAATCAGTTTTGTTTGCCAAGAAGCAAACATTACTATTTCCTATAAATTCCACTTGAATGACTGCATGGAAATGGTTGATTTCAGCGTCTGCAATTATGCCGTCACATGAGCAAAGTAACAAATAATCAAAATCAACATTAAAGTAAACAACAGTGTATGAGCCCAAAATGTTAACTCTTCATGGCCGGGGAAGACTGGGGAAGACGAAGGAAAGGCGCCTCAGTGGGTGAAGTGGCGCCTGGGTGCGAGCTCTGCTCTCCCACCACAAAACTCGCCAGACGGTGCCGGGGACTCTTCAAGAAGAAGAAGAAGAAGAAGAAGAGGAAGAAGAGGAGGAGGAGGAGGAGGAGTTTGGATTTATATCCCCCCTTTCTCTCCTGCAGGAGACTCAACGGGGCTGACAATCTCCTTGCCCTTCCCCCCCTTACAACAAACACCCTGTGAGGTGGGTGGAGCTGAGAGAGCTCCGAGAAGCTGTGACTAGCCCAAGGTCACCCAGCTGGCGTGTGTGGGAGTGCACAGGCTAATCTGAATTCCCCAGATAAGCCTCCACAGCTCAGGCGGCAGAGCGGGGAATCAAACCCAGTTCCTCCAGATTAGATACACGAGCTCTTAACCTCCTACGCCACTGCTGCTCCTTCAGCTGCCCCTCGGCTCTTCCTCATGCAAAACATCTGCAGGTGCAGCCCACCCCCAAGGATTCCTCAGTAACTGCTTGGTGGTGGGGGAGGGGCACCAGCCCAACTCAATGCCCCCCCCCCAAGACAGGGACATGGAAGGTGGCTGCGGCTTCTTGCCTCCTAGGGGTCCAGGGAAGGATGAGGAGAGGGTAGTGTGGAGGGTGGGTGGGGGTGGGGCTGCTTCTCACCCCAGGGGGAAGGGGAGGGGCAGGGCTGTGGCATGCTGATTGGATGAGAGATTGGAGGGAAGAGGACGGGGGTGGGCATCTTCCCACCTCCTGGCAGCCCAGCAGGAGAAAGAGTTCAGCTGACCCCCACGGGCTCAGTCAATATGAAGGGGACCACCACAAGTGTGTGAATGGGCAGTGCTGTTCTCCCCTTTGAGCGGAAGTGGCGAGGGGGGGAGGGGTATCAGTGCTCTCACCTCAGAGACCGCATTACCCCATTTGTCCCTACTCGGCCTCTGCGCTCAGCAGAGGCCAATTTGCTGGTGGTTCCCGGCCCCTCAATGATGCGGCTGGCCTCCACACGGCCCAGGACTTTCACAGCCCTGGCCCCGGCCTGGTGGAACACCCTTCCTCCAGCTGTCCGGGCCCTGCGGGACCTTGGTGAATTTTGCAGGGCCTGTAAGACTGAGTTGTTCCACCGGGCCTTTGGAGTGTCCAGTCGTTGAAATGTGCGCCCCCCTCTCTATATTCGATTACCACCATATGCTACCCTCTTAGAGGGGAGTCCGGCCGTTCCCTTTCCTTAGGGAGCCCTCTAATTAAATTGGGTTTGGGGGTGCCTGATATCTTTTTACTGACCGCTGCTTTTAATAGATTTTAATAGATTTTATTGGTTTAATAATTTTACTGATTGTAATGAATATTGTTGTGCACCGCCCAGAGCCCCCCGGGGATGGGACAGTCTACAAATTCAATGAATGAATGAATGAATGAATGAATGAATGAATGAATGAATGAATGAATGAATGAATGAAAATGAATGAATGAATGAATGAATGAATAAATAAATAAATAAATAAATAAATAAATAAATAAATAAATATTGGTAATGGCCTGACATTTTCTCTTTGAAGCGGTGGGCTTTGCTGTTCCAGGTCTCTTTCCTGCTCCCAGATTAGAGAAACACGGTTGATAGAGGCCAAATTAAGAAACGAAATTAAAAGGATGCCTGGCCCTTTACTGAAAGGATCCCCACTCACTATGCCCTGCAACGCTGACCTGAGCGCCTGCTCGTGGGGCACCGGGGGCGGGTAAGCGCCCAGGTCTCCTCACCCTCCGAAGCACTCTCGGCTGCCTCGTTTGCAGAGCTGTTTTCACTGTTGTTCGCTGAGCCCTCTGCAAACACTCCCCACCGCTGAAAAGGCAGCCGGCCTCATTCCCCAGGCAGCTCAGGCAAGCCAATTAACACCACCGTGGAGGCTGCGGCAGGCCGCTGCCGGATCAGACAGGCAGCCCCGTGTTGGGGAAGAGCGAGGTGGGCCGGCTGCGCCCACAGTAGCCCGTCTGCGGCTCTCTTCAAAGGCTGCAATCTCATTAGGAGTCACAGGGCGCCGTGTGCTCGGCATCACTCGCTTCCCTTATGCAAAATATGTCATCTACAAACGCTGGTGAACTGAAGCGGGTGCGAGGCAAAGCCCAGCCTACCTGGTGTCTACAGGAGCAGGACTGAGCAAAGAAGTCCTTGTGAGGCGGTCCACGGCTCAGGTGGTCCACGGCTCAGCAGCAAAATGCTCTCATATCATGATCCATGGCCCAGCTGCAAAGGGCTCTCATGTCATGATCCTGGCCCAGCTGCAAAGGGCTCTCATGTCATGATCCTGGCCCAGCTGCAAAGGGCTCTCATGTCATGATCCCTGGCCCAGCTGCAAAGGGCTCTCATGTCATGATCCCTGGCCCAGCTGCAAAGGGCTCTCATGTCATGATCCCTGGCCCAGCTGCAAAGGGCTCTCATGTCATGATCCCTGGCCCAGCTGCAAAGGGCTCTCATGTCATGATCCATGGCCCAGCTGCAAAGGGCTCTCATGTCATGATCCATGGCCCAGCTGCAAAGGGCTCTCATGTCATGATCCATGGCCCAGCTGCAAAGGGCTCTCATGTCATGATCCTGGCTCCAGCGTGCACGAGGCTAATTCATGTCATGATCCGTGGCCCAGCTGCAAAGGGCTCTCATGTCATGATCCATGGCCCAGCTGCAAAGGGCTCTCATGTCATGATCCATGGCCCAGCTGCAAAGGGCTCTCATGTCATGATCCATGGCCCAGCTGCAAAGGGCTCTCATGTCATGATCCTGGCCCAGCTGCAAAGGGCTCTCATGTCATGATCCCTGGCCCAGCTGCAAAGGGCTCTCATGTCATGATCCCTGGCCCAGCTGCAAAGGGCTCTCATGTCATGATCCCTGGCCCAGCTGCAAAAGGCGCTCGTAGTGTTCATGATCCATGGCCCAGCTGCAAAGGGCTCTCATGTCAGCGATCCATGGCCCCAGCTGCAAAGAGAATGCTCTCATGTCATGATCCATGGCCCATTGCTGCACCAAAGAAGGGGCTCTCATGTCATGATCCATGGCCCCTGGCTGCAAAGGGCTCTCATGTCATGATCCTTGGCCCATTGCTGCAAAGGGCTCAGCCATGTCATGATCCATGGCCCAGCTGGCAAAGGGCTCGTAGTAAGCATGTCATGATCCGCGGGCCCAGCTGCAAAGGGGCTTTCTCATGTCCATGATCCGCGGGCTCCAGCTGCAAAGGGCTCTCATGTCATGATCCCTGGCCCAGCTGCAAAGGGCTCTCATGTCATGATCCCTGGCCCAGCTGCAAAGGGCTCTCATGTCATGATCCCTGGCCCAGCTGCAAAGGGCTCTCATGTCATGATCCCTGGCCCAGCTGCAAAGGGCTCTCATGTCATGATCCCTGGCCCAGCTGCAAAGGGCTCTCATGTCATGATCCTGGCCCAGCTGCAAAGGGCTCTCATGTCATGATCCATGGCCCAGCTGCAAAGGGCTCTCATGTCATGATCCTGGCCCAGCTGCAAAGGGCTCTCATGTCATGATCCATGGCCCAGCTGCAAAGGGCTCTCATGTCATGATCCCTGGCCCAGCTGCAAAGGGCTCTCATGTCATGATCCTGGCCCAGCTGCAAAGGGCTCTCATGTCATGATCCCTGGCCCAGCTGCAAAGGGCTCTCATGTCATGATCCGTGGCTGGCTGCAAAGGAAAATATCGCCGTAAGCTGATCCGTGGCTGCAAAGGAATATAAATGTCATGATCCCTGGCCCAGCTGCAAAGGGCTCTCATGTCATGATCCCTGGCCCAGCTGCCAAGGGCTCTCATGTCATGCTCCCTGGCCCATGCTTCACAAAGGGCTCTCATGTCATGATCCCTGGCCCAGCTGCAAAGGGCTCTCATGTCATGATCCCTGGCCCAGCTGCAACGGGCTCTCATGTCATGATCCATGGCCCAGCTGCAAAGGGCTCTCATGTCATGGTCCCTGGCCCAGCTGCAAAGGGCTCTCGTGTCATGGTCCCTGGCCCAGCTGCAACGGGCTCTCATATCATGATCCATGGCCCAGCTGCAAAGGGCTCTCATGTCATGGTCCCTGGCCCAGCTGCAAAGGGCTCTCGTGTCATGGTCCCTGGCCCAGCTGCAACGGGCTCTCATATCATGATCCATGGCCCAGCTGCAAAGGGCTCTTGTGTCATGATCCATGGCCCAGCTGCAAAGGGCCCACTGTCCGGCCCGAGGGCCTGTTCTCATGAAGGCGGCAGCCAGGGGCATACCACCCATGAGAACATAGGGGGTCATATGTCCCCAGCAGCCGCCATTTAGTCACGTGAGGGCGGACAATCGCCCCCTTCTCCTTTTTCCTGGGCCCCTCTGGATTTTTCTTTAAATTTCTGTTTAGAACGGGGATCAAAGAAAACGATCCTGGAGGTGCAGCAGGGCCCGATCCAGGCACATGAGCCCAGGCCACAGCCCTTCCACATTCCAGTCCGCCCTCACCCCAGACCAAGAACGCCCTCACCGCAGTCCGCCCTCACCCCAGTCCAAGAACAGCCCCAGCATGTCAGCTGGGTGCAGCCCTGTAGCCCACCCTGCTGGGGGACCATGAAGAGGAGGAGGAGGGCCAGCTCCAGAGGTGCGTCCTGCTGCTCCACCTTCTCCGCCTCAGCAGGAAGGAAGCCTGGCCACCACCGCCACTTCCTGGGCAAACTTCCCAGCCTGCGGGCAGTCCCCAAGGCAAAGAGGTACGGCCACCCCGCTGCGAGGTATTGTGCAAAAGCCGGGCCAACTCTCCCCAGTGGCTGCCCATCAACCCTCCACCCTCCAGTGACCTCCTGTCAGGAACGACCCCCGCCCCAGCGCTGCCACAACCAAATGCCCTGGCTTGAGGCATGGGCCATTATGGGGAAGGACCATAGTCAGGATTTGGCCCCAACAAGGCCCTGCTCTAGACCAAGCCTCCCGCCTGACTCTGCAGCTTTCCTAGGCACCAGGGGAGGGGCCCAAATCCCCTCCACCATGCCCACGTATCGACACAAATGGAGCCCAGAGCAAGAAATACGTTTTCCGCCAGGTGGTGGGGGAGGGCGCGGAGCGGGCAGAAGACTCATTTCTTGCCCCAGGCTCCATCGTAAAACATGAGGAATAAATCAAAAACTTCAGCATCCTCCTCACCTCCTCTTATTTTCTCTTTTCTGTCCTGTTTTTATTATAAAAAGTAAAAAAAAATACAACTGAAAAAAAGACCCTCGTCCTTTTCATCCTTCCGTGGGTTCAAAACAATGACAGAAAACGAAGAAGAAAGTTGCACATAAAATATTACAATCCATGATCTACTAATTAATAAACAGTACGTGGTAATAACTGTTAAAAAGTATGTAGTATAATAATGAACACTGAATAATTATTGTTGTTATAGACTAACAAAAATCATATAACACCCTTTCCAGTATCTGATGTAGCTGATGATGAGGCTACTCCTATATGATGGGTTATGACATAATAAGATGATAAAGACGAATAATATTTAAGAACATAAGAACTAGCCTGCTGGATCAGACCAGAGTCCATCTAGTCCAGCATTCTGTTACTCGCAGTGGCCCACCAGGTGCCTTTGGGAGCTCACATGCAGGAGGTGAAAGCAATGGCCTTCTTATACATTTCTAAAGATATTTCCCAATTTTTAAAAAATAAAATCCATATTATTGTATTATCATAATCTATTCACAAAGTTTGTTAGCTTTGCCATTACGGCACATTCAGCTAGTTTACTTGTGCTGCTTTCCATTTGGCCGCCGTTGTCACCTATCGAAACAGTTCTTGTGATTTTTTTGGAATTTATTTTGGCAACATGCCTAATAGCATACTCTTGGCACCAATAGCAAATTTATTTATTTTTTTCTGAATTTCAGCATGTATTTCTTTCCAATTTTTGTTTTTCTACACATCCGCCACATATGGGAAAAAGTACCACCCACTTCTTTGCATTTCCACCATGATCCCTGGCCCAGCTGCAAAGGGCTCTCATATCATGATCCCTGGCCCAGCTGCAAAGGGCTCATATCATGACCCATGGCCCAGCTGCAAAGGGCTCTCATATCATGACCCATGGCCCAGCTGCAAAGGGCTCTCATATCATGACCCATGGCCCAGCTGCAAAGGGCTCGCTGTCCAGCCCGAGGGCCTGTTCCCGTGAAGGCTTGTCTATCTCAATATCCTGTATAGAGTGATGTAGAGTGATGTAGATGACATATTTACCTGCAATAATGCATCTTATACCAATTTTCTCTTAATGTTTGGTTGGCTGTGAATGTTAGACGTTGTCCCTGTGGTTTCCCACTGTTGAAGAGATGTTTCTTCCCCAAATTTTGCATCCATCCTTCCGTACATGTTTTAACTTGTTCTGTTTCTGTACCAAATTAAAGTAACAACTTGTAGATTCATCCTAATATTATTTTTTGTTGCGGTATCATCTGTCCAAATTCAATCAGCACCGATATTACATATCTTCCAGTGTGAATAACCTTTTTGAGTCTTGAAACTAGTTTAAAATATAACAGCCTTTGTACATTGTTACCTTCATCCTTTACCTTTTGTCAAGACTTAATTTCCCCTTGAGAGTTTATTGTATCTCCATATATTATAGAAATCATTATTTTTTTCCTCACATACTTATCATAATATGCCTCTGTGGGCGATATTAAAGGGGATACTGGAGGACTTATTCTTCTTAGGGTGGATTTTCAAATCCCAAGTAGTCCATCTCTGATTACATGGCTTTTCTTCTGCATTGTATCTTCCTTTAACTGACTTTTTAAGTCCATAGATAATTAGGTAGACTTTCTTCCAAGTCTGTCGTTTCCAATTTTATTACTCTCTGCTCTGAGTTTTGAGTACAACCCACAATCCAGGCCACTGGCTGCTTGATAAAATAAGCTAATATTGGGTACAGCAAGCCTCCTTCACCCTTTCTCTCATCTTGTAAAACCTCTAATCTAATTCTCAGCCTTTTGTTTTTCCATGTGAACTTAGAAAAGCTGAGATATTAAAGGGAATTGAAGCTCCCACCTTCGACGGGGTTCAGCTGACCCCATGGGCTCAGTCAAGAGCCACCAGGCTACACTGAGAAGTTAGTTCACCCAGCTGTGAAAATGCTTCCACTCAGCCCCATTTCACCTGAAAGACGGCTCCCTCCCTCTGCTCCCCCAGTCGGGGCATATGGATCCAGGCCACGGTGACTCTGAGACTATGGCCATGCAGTGGAGAGGGGGGTGGCTCAGTGGGGGGGGGGTCCAGGGTGAGGGGCTAAGGCATTGGACAACCCCTCCCCACCTCCTGGCAGCCCAGCAGGAGAAAGAGGAGCTGAGCACCCTCTCCCCAGGCATCTAAAGCAGAGCCATGCAGAGCCATGCATTCATTTGAGGTGGCCAGCACGTGCCCCGTGAAGTCGTTACAAATCAGCCGCAAAGGAATGGCCGAGGGCAGCAGCTGATATCATCCCGGTGGAGAGAAATAGCCAGTGGCGATGTAAGCGTGATCGATGGATCCTGGCTAATCTACTGCCGAGCTGGGGTCCCTGGCACCTTTTATTTACCATAGGTTTAGGGGAGGCGGGAAATTTGGAGAAGGTTGCGCATAATTCATAGCCTGCTTGGGGGGAGAATTATGCGTGCAGGAAGAAGCGTCTCCCGTCTCCAGGTCGTTGCACATCTAGGGTCTTACTTGACTTGCATGGCTCAGAGCATCCTGGTGACCACCAGTGAGTCAGGGGGATCTCGTGATGTGCGTACGTGGAAGCCCAGGAGGGCACAGATGGCGCAGGCATTCCTGTGCACTTTCTGAGGCTCTACTGAGTCCTGCTGATGCATCCCTACACCCCGGGAGCCATTTTCTTCAGGTCCGCCACTGCAAAGCATATTGCTCCTTGTAACACTCCTCCAACCTTCTGCCTGGGGGAGAAGGACTCTGAGGTCTCCATTCCAGCTGGTATCTGATGAAGGAAGCTTTGATGCTCGAAAGCTCTCTCTCTCTCTCTCTCTCTCTCTCTCTCTCTCTCTCTCACACACACACACACACACACACACACACACACACACACACACAGCCCTCTTGGTCTCTGGAGGTGAATCCAGCTGTTCTGCAGACCCACACAGCCACTCTCTGAAACTGTGACTGTCAGGTGGATTAAAAGGGCCAGCAGCAGCTCACCTGTTACGCTCTGGTGCTGAGGCTCCGTCAGAGTTATTGGTTGTGTGGAGGGTCTGTCTCCAGGAGCCGCATCATGCTTCCCTTCCTGGGAACGATCTGTGAGATTCCTGTGTGTTGGATCCGAGGGTCAAACAAGAATCTTGCAATCTGTGGCAAACCTGGGTATTAATTTTGAAAATAAGGAAGGAACCCAAGTAGTAGATTTGTGAAAATCCCTGATAATCTTCAGGGCTTGTCCTGCTCGGGTGCAAACAGCCGAAACAGCAGACACCGCGGTTCCTGAGCGACAATGTGGGTTTCAAAAAGAAATTACACTTGGAATTCCTGATGCCATATTTTTGTTGAAGTTGTGGCTCCCTCCTTACCTCATCCCTGGAAGGAGTGTTGTGAATGAGGCCGGTCCCTTACAGAGACCCTCACACTTCTGCACCCCCCAAGTGCCCTCTAATGTAGCTGCTAAAGCCCTGCATAAAATGAGGTTGGCTTGCGATCAAAACAGCGGCCCCTGGCCTGGCACAGACGCCCTCCAAACAGGCTGGAGCAGGAGCGCTCACCTGCCGGAGTGCTGCAAACAGCACATTGATTAAAGGCCTATTATCCGCAGTGTCCAGTTACACTCAAGACTGATTGACTCGGGATTGCCGGTTAATAGCCTCGAGCCACAGGCCTCTTCCTCGTCCAGCCGCCACAGCAATTCGATTCCGAACCTCGGGGAATATCGTCAAGTTACTGCTCGGCCTTTGTAGGACCTGTCAGGGCCGTTCTCCGGTTCTGCTAAATCAATCGCCTCACTTAAACACCTTTTTTCTCCCTCGTGCGCTTCGTACCCCGCAATCTTGATTTAAGCCTGCCGGTGGACCATCCTCCCCAAAGCCCTCAAAAGGGGGCATCTCAGGCCCCCACAACGTTGTCCTCTGTGCTGCTTCCGGTGCTGCCTTCGGGATTCTAGCCCCTCCCAAGGAGCAGCAGTGGAGTCGGAGGTTAAGAGCTCGTGTATCTAATCTGGAGGAACCGGGTTTGATTCCCAGCTCTGCCGCCTGAGCTGTGGAGGCTTCTCTGGGCAATTCAGATTAGCCTGGGCACTCCCACACACGCCAGCTGGGTGACCTTGGGCTAGGCACAGTTCTTCGGAGCTCTCTCAGCCCCACCCACCTCACAGGGTGTTGGTTGTGAGGGGGGAAGGGCAAGGAGATTGTAAGCCCCTTTGAGTCTCCTGCAGGAGAGAAAGGGGGGAAATAAATCCAAACTCTTATTCTTCTTCATGTTGGGTTTTGTATCCAAGCAGAGGCAGGGGGGGAATGGTGCCCAGAGCAACACCTGCTCCAGGCACCCCACCCCCATGCCCCCCCTCACGCCCCACTTTCATTAGCCAGCAGGAGCCGGTCGTCCCTCTTCCCTGCCCCACAGAGGCCGAAGGAGCTGTCTGGTGGGGCTGGGTCAAGGGGAGGGATGTGGGGGCAATTCTTTGCCCCCCATGTGACCAGCTGGCGTGCGCCCAGGGACGTGTGACCCCACCTGTCCCCGTGAGCACTTCGCCTCTGCATCCAGGTCGGCTTCCCCAGCCTTGCAGCTCAGTTGCTTCCTGTTGCTGATTCCCTAAAATGCCTCCCTTTGGTCCTGGCCTGGCTCCCCCACCCCACCCCACCCCCACCCCGCCAAGCCAGCTTCCCTTCTTTCCTGCCCTGGATCACAGACAACGGATAATGCATGATTCCCTCTCCACCCTTTATTTCCCCTGAGAGTTCATGTTCGCACTTTGATTGGGCAACAACCAAGGGAGGCAGAGTCGGGACCGCAGAGCTGTGTGTGTTGCAACCTTGTTTTCTGTTTTTACTTTCCGTACGTGTCGTCGTTTGGAGCCTGGGGTCTTGCGAGGGGAATAAGGATCCGTTTTGAGATTCTGTGTCTCAGTTTTCCTTCCCCATCAGAGTGCTCAACCCAGGTATACACCAGGCCGTTTGACCCCAAAATAGTTGCTCTGGTGATGCCGTCTGACCCTACACGTGTAAAGGACGTGGTGTCTGTTATGAGCCTTGCTCGTGTATCTATTCGGACAACTGGTGCCATTGTAAACTAGCACAGAGCACCTAGGTAGAGAATTGTCAGGGAGATGGTATTTATGTGATTGAGGTGAATCCGTAATCCAATGTAACCGCTTTAACCAAACAAAACAATACTGCTAAAAGGTATATGTAACCAGTCTGCTCAATGTAACCGCTGCCACCTGGGGCATTCTTTCCTTGATCTTTACTTTATGGCTTCACATGCTTTGTTGATAACTAGGCTTCCCCTAACACCCCAGGCCCATGAGAAAAAGAATTACATCTGTTATCTTGTGGGGCAGGAAGCCAGGTGGCTCTCTTCCACTATCTGCCGGCGACCTTGGGGGCACCTCAACTCCAGGGGCTGTTTTTCACAACTTCTTGAGAAAGCGGGAGCGGGGACTTGCTATGGGGATAAAGGGAATGACAAAGGCCGGGTTTGTCAGAACTGGCTTTGCCAAGCTTTGGTACTTTGATGCCTCATCAATAAACGCCACCAATCAACACTCCAGAGTTTCTTTATTGGCTTAAGGTTCCGAGACCTAACATTGTGAGGCAGGTGGCCCATTTCAGCTGTACAGTCTCCAAGGCATTCCGGCATACATCTCTGGAAGGCTGCAGGTGCATTGGTCAGTCCAAAGGGAATACCAGCCCAAGGTGGAGCAAAGGTATTCAGGTTGAGCCTTTGTTATGAGATGTTTCCTTGTCGATCTCTAAAATGCCACTGAACTCCAAGGCAGCTATTTAATGGAGGCTGCAGCACGATCCTAACATGGTCACTTGGTCATCCCTTGAGAAGGGGAAGCCGCTGCAGCTTTTGTGCAAATGCAGGGTCAGGAGTTGCTTCTGGGAAGGTAAACAGGAAGTACTTCTGTCTCTAATCCAGCAGCTTGACAAGGAAATCTTGGGGGGGCTCCTGGGGTTCTTCTACTGGTTTTGTTGACATGAAGCACAGTTGTATTGCATCTTTTTTCTTGATAACAAGGACTCAACCAGAGGTGGGATCCAGCAGGTTCTCACAGGTTCCCGAGAGTAGGTTACTCATTATTTGTGTGTGCCGAGAGGGGGTTACTAATGGGTGATTTTGCCACGTGATTTTTGCCTTAGTGACGCCCCTCCTCTCAGCAGTAGCGCGCAGAACTTGGAGCAGTCTAGCAGGAGGTGCACCGGCGTGCGTGGCAGCCTGCGCCTGCGCATGCATTCAGTTCCCGCCCAAGGACCGGCGCAGCAGCTGCGTCCTTGCTACAGCCCCGCCCAGGAATGCCCCGCCCCCAGAATGCCCAGCCATGCCCCTGCTGTGCCCCGCCCAGCCCCATTGGCGCTACGCCACAGTTTGAATCCCACCACCATGGGAACCTGTTACTAAAATGTTTGGATCCCATCACTGGACTCAACATATACAACCAGCATGGTGTTATGGTTAAGACTGACAGACTCTAATCTGGGGAACCAAGTTTGATTCCCTACCCCTCCACATGAGTGGCGGACTCTTATCTGATGAACTGGATTTGTTTCCCTGCTCCTACACATGAAGCCTGCTGAGTGACCTTGGGCCAGTCACAGTTCTCTCAGAACTCTCTCAGCCCCACCTGCCTCACCAGGTGTCTGTTGTGGGGAGAGGAAAGGAAAAGTAGTTTGTAAGTTGCCTTGAGACTCCTTATGGTTGAGAAAGCCAGGGTATAAATCCAAAAACTCTTCTTCTTCCATTTGTGGAGCTGAGATCCTTCCTTTCTCCTTCCAAATAATCCCTGAGATGAAGGCGAGGAAAAATTGCCTTGATGACAGTTTCTACGACCTCTGCCTCGCTGTACCCTTTTAAAACTCCACTTCTAGCTAAAATTCAGCCTCTCTCTTTACTGAAGGCTGCCACTTATTTTGAAATCTTCACCCTGGATCGCTTGCAGCCCCTCCAGCAGCCTCCGATTTTTTTCCTGTTTATCTCTTTTACCTTTCCCACCCCCCCTGAAATGGAGCCTCCAAAAGTTCCTCCACTCCTTCCCTCGGCTACAGCACCGAACTCTGCAACCTGCTCTTTATGTTCCAGTCATGCAGACATATCCTCTGACCCTCTTGTTCTTTAGGTCAGCCCCGTTCAAAGGCTGCACTATATTTTTGAGCAAGGCAAAGGGGCTCGATGGGGCAGTCTCATAGCAACCTGCTGCCCCAGAAAGGCCGAGCAGTTTGCCCGGATGCTTCAGACTCCTTCGCTCGTCTGCGAGGCCTCTTTGCCTCTGAGGTTCCCTCCACAGCTTTGTAAATTCATCTTTGGGTGGTTAAAATCCCCTCATTACAAACCCTCCTGGCTAGCCTGGCAAACGTTATACATTCAGTTGGGGGAGGGGGCGGGAAATGTCATGAATGTCCCAATTTGTTTCTTAAAACATGAACCACAAACAGAGGTGGGATCCAGCAGGTTCTCACAGGTTCCCGAGAGTAGGTTACTAGTTATTTGTGTGTGCCGAGAGGGGGTTACTAATTGGTGATTTTGCCACGTGATTTTTGCCTTAGTTACACCCCTCCTCTCAGCAGTAGCGCGCAGAACATGGAGCAGTCTAGCAGGAGGTGCACTGGCGTGCGTGGCAGCCTGCACCTGCGTGCATTTGTTTCCCACCCAAGGACCGGCCACAGCCCCACCCAGGAATGCCCCGCCCCTGGAATGCCCGGCCACGCCCCCATCGTTCCCCGCCCAGCCCCATTGGTGCTACGCCACAGTTTGAATCCCACCACCATGGGAACCTGTTACTAAATTTTTTGGATCCCACCACTGCTCTGACAGCTAAGTGAAATTGAGTCTGGGACTCTGTTTCCTTTCCCAGCCACCCTCGGCCTGCCAATTCCTTCCTGGGAAGTAGGGCCCGGATTTCATCATGACCCCATTGCAGAGGACGAGCTGCTGTTCCCTAAGAATAATATCCCTTTCAGCATCCCTTCAGGCTTGCTTATTTATTTATTAAACTTATCTCTGCCCTTCCCTGGGAATCACAGAGCAGTTTTCAACATTTAATAAAACAGTATAAAAACATAATAAATACTTTAAAACAATCCTACAAAATCATATAAATGGAAGAGGAGGGTATGATAGATTACCTCCCACAAGGCACTTTATATTCAGGAAGTGTCGACACTCAGTAATCTATTTCTGTCCGTCAGAGAAACATTAAATTGGCACCAGAGGCATGCAGAGTTCAAACAAAGATTTAGACCTTTCTTTATTTACAAAGAACTTGAAGTAAACCAGGAAGGGTTTTAAGCCAAAAATTTGCATTAATAAGTATATACAAGAAGCTGGTTCAGAAAAGATACTCATTTACAAAATTGGCCATCTGTCAGGGGTGCTTTGATTATGTGTTCCTGCATTGCAGAGGCTTGGACTTGATGGCCCTTGGGGGTCTCTTCCAACTCTTATGATTCTATGATTCTAAGATGTTACAGTATCTTTAAATTGCTATTGCAAGGGTAAAACTGGTCACTAACTCCAATGCCTTCAAGTTTGTCAGTCACTTAGGAAAAAACTACCTAATCCTCCAGAAGTGGGGGGAGGGGTTTACTGTTTGGAAATCTCTAGTTCTCATGCTCATAAGACTTAATTCTTCGCTGAAGTTAAGAATAACCAACACAGGTCCTACACCACTAACTCCTATGCCAGGGGTGGCCAACCTATGGCACTCCAGATGTTCATGGACTACAATTCCCATCAGCCCCTGCCAGCACCATGCTGGCAGGGGCTGATTGGAATTGCAGTCCATGAACATCTGGAGTGCCATGGGTTGGCCACCCCTGGCCTAGGCTATCTCCCTTATCTGAGACGTCTGTTTCAAATGGTGCTTACCAGAGAAGGACTTGTGATTTTCCTCCAGAAAACCTAATCTTTTCTCTGTTTACACTTCCAGCACCCTGAGGAGCTTCCCTGCCCCATATCTGGGTGAATCCTCCTCAAAGAAACCAAACCGAGTCACCAGTGGGATTAACTAGAATCTCTGTGTGATGGTTACCTACAGGACCCTGGCCCAGATCTCTTTACAGAAATCCGCTCTCTCGCGTAACTGAAGGCAGCGCGCGTGAGTGAAGGCAGCGCGCCCATTACTATTTTGACTTCCTTAGCCAACCCCAGTAAACATACGCGTATTTTGGCCTCTGCACTTGTGGACTCAGGTTGCTCCCACTGTCTTATGAGACCGCAAGAGTGGCCGAGGAACTCGGTTTAGACCGAGGGATTCACGCTTGGTGAAAGCCATCTTCCTTTCACCCAAATGGGCCGGTATTTGCACCACTGATTGGCGAGTCCAGCCGGTTCAAAACCAACCCGGTACTTCTCGTTGCAGCGATCATTTGGGAAAAGATTAGTTTCATTCTTGCTCAGTTACCGAAAGCACTCTCCATTGTAATGATAGGTATGCCATGGCTTCACTTTTACCTGCGAACCAACCCTTCCGTTTGGAAGGAGACGAGATCCTTCAATTCTCAAGATTCCCCTCTGCGGAGATCCCATGGATGGGGAAGATCGTCATCGGTAGGGAGGGAAGCAGCCAGCGCCATACAGCTTTCAATGTACTGTCGGCTCCTTGCTGTAGAAATACCACCAAAGAGGCGTTAATCAAGACCTATCAGAGTTTTCCAGGAACAGGAGTGTGATCAGCTTCCCCCATAGAGATACGATTGCCCAAAGATCCTGCTAACAACCCGGAACCCAATTACCTAAGGGAGTAGGATCCTATCGCGCCATGAGTCCACACCGAAGAAAAGGAGCTCCAGCCTTCTTAAGATAAAGAATTTAGCCCATGGATTCATCACGGCCGAGCCACAAAACTACACCCATGCAGCCCTGTTTTATTTTGTTAAAGAAAAAAAAACCGATTCGTTTAAAAGACTTTGTACCCTGATTATCGTGTAAGACTAAATGCTGTTTTCCATCCTCCAACAAATATCCTTTGCCCATAATAAAGGACCTCTTGGAATTGCCCTAGGCAAAGGCGGATTTTTTACCAAGTGGATTTTCGCGGGAAGCTTATTATGCGATGTCCGCGCCATGCGAAGTCCACGAACATTTAACAGCATTTAATACGAAAATTCAGGGCAATGTGAGATATTTAATAATGCCCATGAGGATTAGCTGGGGCCCCAGGGCTTTCATGGCCCTCATAAGCGAAGTATTACATGATTTTGTTGGCGCTGCACAAAGGGGTAGTAGTCGTATATTTGGATGATGTTTTGATTTACTCACAGACCCTGGAAGAGCATGAGGCTTTTAGTCCGAGGAAGTTTTACAGCGTTTACTTGATAACTCACCTCTTTGCCAAGTTGTCAAAGTGCTGTTTTCACCAATCCTCCATAGACTACCTGGGCTTATCGAATAATCCTCTGACAGTCCTAGAAATGGATTACCCGACACAAAGTGGCATGCCCAGTGGATTGACTGGCCTGCCCCCCACCAATAGAAGGGAATTGCAATCTTTTCTTGGGGCTTTGCATAACTTCTATCGTGACTTCGTTCCCCATTTTGCCAAACTTTATACGGCTCACTGATCTTTTAAGCTTTCTAAAGGGAAAGGGCGTAGCGGCCAAGCCAAGGAGCCCCTCACATAATTAGCAGGAATGCCAATTAGCGTTCCAGCAGCTGAAAACAGCTTTCTAGCCAACTGAGCCAATTCTGACACATCCCGACCACTGGAAGCTTCCTTTCATGCGTTCCGCGTGGACGCAGCGGACAAAGTAGCACCAGGCTGCCCTCTTGCAGAAAAATAAAGACAATAATGAAATTGGTACGTGTGCTTATTTATCCAAAAAATTTTCTGGTTCCTTCAAACTTAAATTGGACATATCGGAGATAAGGACGCAGCTACCCATGCCATCAAACTTCGCGTTGAGCACTTGGCAGCCATTAGGTTAGAAGGATGCCAAGCACCCCTTTCAAGTCTGGTCGGATCATAAAATTTGGCTGCGCTTTCCACCACGCCTCAAAGATGTCAGCTAAACAATTCGTTGGGGCTGATTTTACTCGCTTTTCGCTTTACGGTCAACATTTTTTCCCTGAGTAAAGGAAAGCAATAAGCTGGCTGATGCACGTTGTCCGCCTCCCCGGGGAGGGGGGAGACGCATCCCTACGGGATATTCCACGCGCCGTTCTCTCTCCCTCCCAGCTTCAGGATTGGCTGTCCACCAGCTCACAATCCTCTATGTCACCTTACGCCCATCCCAGCCATCGTCTCCCCCCTTCCTCCAGGAATTCAAGGAGGCGGATGATTACGCGAGCTGCCAACAGAGGAAAAAGATGCAGCCTTCGGCGGAGGATGAATTAATGTCTGGAAAAGGGGTGTTGAGTACCGTTCCTACTCCTCCGAAAGCTTAGGAGTTCTTCAGAAGCATGCCATGACTGCTGCGTCAGGCTGGAGCAACCGGGTTTGTGAAAACCGCTTCATCCTAGCCCGCCCGCCATGGATTTTGAGTGGCGCTCTATCGCGCAAGGGCGGTTGAAGTGCTTACATTAAAGAATTGTTCCATATGTGCGGAGGCCAAGTCAATACGGGGAAAGCCTCATGGGTTACTGAAGAACTATCGTTGCCTCCCGACCCTGGCAGTTTCTTTCAATGGATTTTTTATCCACTGACTTGCCGAGGAACCAGTCCGCGGGAACTTTTGTTTTGTGGGTGGTGAGTGGATCCTCTTTTCCAAACAGAAGGCATTTCATTCCCTTGCACCACCATACCTTCAGCTCCCCAAAACTAATGCCCGGTTGTTCATTCAACGCTTACATCTACCGTCTACATTCCTCTCCTGAGGAAGGTGGTATGGAGGATCGTATGGCCCTCAATTCATTTCTCGATTTTTGGAAGTCTTTCCTGGAGTTATATTTGGGAACCACACCAGCAGTTAAAGCAGCCCTACCACGTTCAAAGTGGCGGGGCAAAGTGAAGACGGACGAACAAGAACACTAGAGCAATATTTGCGTTGTTATACAAAACTACCATCAGGACAACTGGCTTTAATTGAATTGGCTACAACCTACGCCATGAGTATAGCTTACAATGAAATTGCAATTCATAGCAGTGCGCAGAAAAACCATTAGCGAAATAGTCTCTGGCCGATCCTTCCCGCCGTTGCCCCAGCTGCCCGAAACGGAATGTTAATACCAGAATTCAATCAATGGATTTTGTCACTAGCTGAAGGCTGGAAAGACGAAAGTTCAGTCTGCACCTTAAAACAGGCTCAAGAAGCCCAAAAGTTTCGAAGGCGATAAACACGGCTCAAAATTCCCCTTCACATTAATTTAGGGGCTTGGGTTCCATGTTGTCCCACTAAAACCTTCAAGAAGTGCACAAATACTCAAAACTTGGCAAGAAATTTGTGGGTCCCTTTCAGATTTACAAAAGTGATCAATGATGTTACTGCTAAAACTTAGATCTGCCCTGAATTCACTAAGTAACATTCATCCCGTCTTTCATTTCCAGCTTGCTCAAGGAGGGCTCCCGCTTCAGATGCCTGGCCACGCGACCACTCCGGAGACACACCCGCCAGTTATAATTGAGTGGACATAAGCATTATGAAATAGATGCTACTTCATCCTGGACTCTAAGCTTCTTTGATAGCGTCTACAATATCATCTGAGTGTGCATGGGTTGCGCTATTCTTCTGGCCATAATCAATAGGGTGTATAAGGAAGAATATCGATGCCCCCTCTTTGTTGCTGCATTTCACCAAGCTTTTCCGGACAAACCGGAGAGGAAAAAAGGAGATTTCTTTTAGGAGAGAGCCAAGAGTGTAAGGATCTCAGTCGATTCTTGTTCCCTTACAGCCTAACTTACTGGCGCTTGTGGAAATTCTCTTTTGGCCGGAGCGTCGGGCCGGGATACTGCACCAACCTTGTGAGAATGCTTATCTCGCTGTTGCGCCATAGTAGAATTCAGTTCTCTCGCTGAGGCCAGGGCAGGGAGGATGGGTTAGTCAGCATTATAACCTGTTGTTTGAGCGGGGTTGCTCATTCCTGCCATGTCGTGTGTGTGTGCTTTCCAGGATGTCTGAATAAACGGACTTATAATCAAAAGCCTTTTTATTTCTGCTCCTTGGAATTCCTTACATTATCAGAATAACTCAGTCACTCTGGCGTCCTCTGCACCAACGGCACCCAGGAATTCTCTTTATCCAGTCAGGCTGAGGTCTCCAATAACTGTTTAGGGTCACAACATTCTAAGGTCAGAATGAGCTTAAGTGGCAGTATATATTACAGAGGGGAATAAAGAAGAAGAAGAAGAAGACGAGGAGTTTGGATTTATATCCCCCCTTTCTCTCCTGCAGGAGACTCAAAGGGCTCACAATCTCCTTGCCCTTCCCCACCTCTGGCTCTTAGAGCACCACTGAGTGGTGGGTGGGAGCTGAAAGGAAACTTCCAAGAGAAAGCTGTGACTAGCTTAAAAGGTCCACCCCAGCTGGCGTGTGTGGGAGTGCACAGGCTAATTTGAATTCCCCAGATAAGCCTCCACAGCTCAGGCGGCAGAGCTGGGAATCAAACCTGGTTCCTCCAGATTAGATACACGGGCTCTTAACCTCCTACGCCACTGCTGTAAAATGGGAAGAAACAAAAAAGGAGAGATGGGGCAGGGGAAGAGGATGGAGGAAGGGAGTCAGTCGGAGGGGGAAAGGAAGGGGAGTTCCCTGCCACCTGTGGCAGTGAGTGAGGCATCCAAGGCTGAGGTTTCAGCCAGTGAGTCTGTGACGTCCACGCAGAGCCTCTTTGGCAGGGCCTCTGAGCAGAGAAAGGGTCCTTGTTTCCCCGACAGACGCCTCGCTGTCCTCATAGGTTCCTCGCCACTCATTCATGGGATTTAGCACAAGGCATCGACTGTGTGCAATCAGTAGCTGAAATAGCTCAACACCACGACCCCGAATCAATCTGAACAAGAAGCATTTTCAGACTCCACTGAAGAAGCTAAAAAGCCCTGCAGACAGAGGCAGAGAGGTGGGTGGGATACTCTGGACCAGGTGAAGACCCGGAACGGCAGGTGCAGCGGCCAGGGGCCTCCTGTCGGCCTGTCTATTCTGGAGCCAGCCCGGCAACTTCCTCTTGAGGGGGCCGAGGCGTGTAAAGAGAAGCCCCCCAACCATCTTTGCAAAGGCTCAAAAGCAGCAGGGATCACGTGAATCAGGAAGGCAAGAGGGAGATTTATTTAATTTGTTTTAATTGCTAGTTGCCTCAAGCAGGAGAGGCAGCGTTGGCCAATGTCAATCAGTGAAGCTCTGGCCAGAACTTCCACTGATCCACGCCCCTCCTCAAGCCCTCCACAGCTGGAGACGGTTCAAGAGAAGGACACCTCCCTTTCAACGCTGCTTCTGAGGGAAGGAGTGCAACCCCCACCCCTTCTCACTGGTCTTTTGCACACGCCAACCAAACACCTTGGGGGGGGGAGGAGGAGGAGGAGGAGGAGGAGGAGGAGGAGGAGGAGGAGGAGAAGAAGAAGAAGAAGAAGAAGAAGAAGAAGAAGCAGAAGCAGAAGCAGAAGCAGAAGCAGAAGCAGAAGCAGAAGCAGAAGCAGAAGCAGAAGAAGAAGAAGAAGAAGAAGAAGGAAGAAGGAGGGAAGGAGAAGAGGGAGGGAGGAGGAGGGAGGGAGGGAGGGAGGGAGGGAGGAGGAGGAGTTTGGATTTATATTCCCCCTTTCTCTCCTGCAGGAGACTCAAAGGGGGCTCGACAATCTCCTTGCCCTTCCCCCCTCACAACAAACACCCTGTGAGGTGGGTGGGGCTGAGAGAGCTCCGAGAAGCTGTGACTAGCCCAAGGTCACCCAGCTGGCGTGTGTGGGAGTGCCCAGGCTAATCTGAATCCCCCAGATAAGCCTCCACAGCTCAAGCAGCAGAGCTGGGAATCAAGCCCGGTTTCTCCAGATCAGAGTGCACCTGCTCTTAACCACTATGCCACTACGCCACTGCGTAATCTGAGTGGAAGTCACTTGCCCAGATAGCCAAATCCATTTTTGCCCTGCCAAACAGCTCCGCCCCTTCATGGAGCTATGCTTTCTTCACAGCGGAGCCATTTGGCTCTCCTGCTTTGGATGTGAAGCTGCACTGTGTCCTTGGCTGCCTCCTCTGGAGCTGTTGCTGGGCAGCAGAGAAGCACGTCGGTCGTTTGCAGCTGGCCCTTTGAAAGTTTGGCTGAGCAGGGCAGGGGACCTGGAAGTCCCGGTAGACTTCAGGATAGCTCCATGCCATTCCTGGAGAACATCAGCTAAGATTTCCCCCACCTGAAGCCTCTGTTCACACAGCAGAGTGGGGGTGTCAGGCCTGTTCAGATCCTGCAATTGAAAAAAAACAGAAAGGCACCGCTAGATTGGGTCAAACAAGAGTCCAAAGCATTCAGCTTGCGTGGGCCACCCACTACAAGCCCTCCTGAAATCAAGTGAGAGCAGGGGCAAGCAGCGGCTGCAAGCACTCCCAAGGGACCAGTGGGGACAATTGGACTCAGATCCCTGCTCTCTGGGTGACATTGGGCCCGCCACAGTCTCTTACCTTCATCTACCTTGCAAGATCATTGTTGTTGTGGGGAAAGAGCGGAGGAGGGGAGAACAAAACGATCAGCGGGTTTGGGTCTGGCCCCCAGTAGTGTAAATACATAAAATAAGCCGGAGTTTGCCCACTCCTGCCCCATCACTGATGCTAGGAGGTACTGGAAAAGGTGCCGGTCCAACTCTATGTGTCCTGCCTCTGTTGGTGCTTCTGTAACCTCTCTCTGTGGGTTCTGTGGGGCAGAACTTGGAATGAGTTTGCAACAACAAATTTAAGAAAAACAAAATGGTTTACTTTCTTAACATATAACATCAACATCAACATTTAACATCACACTTCAAGTTCCTGTTCAGGTTGCATTTTCAAGTCCTTCTAGTTACAGTCTACTGATATTGCCAAATCCAATTCTTCCTGCAAGTGGGTTGGCTCCTGAAGACTCCAAGGGCTTGAGGAACAGGATTCAACATGAGGAAGGTTTCCAGGAGAACTCTCACCCATTACAACCACAAAAAGAAACCCTGAAACAATAAACTCCAACATTTACAACATAGCAAAAATAAACAACTCCCTTCCCACTAGTTCCCAACAACATTGCAGCTACCTTAACAAGGTGTTCAGGGTTTATGCAAACCAAGATCCGAGTCTGGTAGCCTCGTCTCCTCCAAACTACATGAGCTCTGCAGCCTCTTGCTGCTTTGAGTCTCCACCCCTTTCTGGGTCAACCCATTCTGAGCATGGGGGTTACACTTCACCACACAGGTAGGCTGCCTCGGAACATGGAGGGTCCTTCCAGTTCCTAGGGCTAATTGGCATACTCCACAGATCTTTCAAAAGCCATCAGAACCTTGAATACATCAGGAAAAAATACAATTGTGAAGATATCACTGTTGGTTATGACACCTAAGGGGGAAAAAATAACTATTATATGGAATGCCTTTTCTCTTTATTTGGCTAGATGATAGATTGTCAAGGAATATAATTATAAAATATATTTTATAATATCTTTTTATTGGGCAGATATTGGGCAAGAGGATTGGATCATTTGGTTTGTGTTTTTCATTAATAACAGTCAAAAGTCTTGTATTTATTTTTACAATATAACATAAGCAATCAATATGGATTGGATATTGTAAGGACATGCAACTGTTTGATTCCATAGATCTCTTTATTTTGTTTTGAAATGTAGTTACTTGTTGAATGGGAATAAAGTTTTGGAACTGGGAAAACAAAAGTCATCAGAATCAATGGCCACCTCTACATCTTGTGGCAGGGAGTTCTCTCTGCTAATTGCATCAAATACCTTTTGGTGGCCCTGGGCCTCCTGCCGATCAGTTTTCATTACGACCCTGAATCCTAGTTTTGCGAACCAGGAAGAGAAATCTGTCTATCCACTTTCGCCACACTGGGCATAACTGTATAAACCTTTTTCATACCCCCACTTACTTTGACTGCCCTCTTAAGGAAAGCCTCTAAATGAGTCTGGGGGCTATTTTGGTACCTTTTTCAGAGCTACAATGCCCCTTTCTGAGGGGCACTGACCAAGGGCCTTTCCCCACTTACCTTAAGCCCCGCGCTACTTGAGGAGAGTAGCGCGGGGTCCCCCCGGCACTCCCCACGAGAGGGGCGGCAACAGCACAGCCGCCCCGATGCTGCCGCTGTTGCGTCCCCTCAGTGCGCGGCATCCCTGGCGCTCTTGCAAAAAGCATGGGGACGCCCGGGTGTGTGCCAGGGATGCCGCACGCTGAGAGCAGCGCTCGGCATAAGGGGGATCATGCTGAGTGGGGAAACGCCCCAAAACTACATCGATGATGCCCAATGCAGCCATGCAACCAAGCTACCCACTACACTATGGGCCATTCCTTTAATCCTTTCTATAATTCCTTTAGTCCTTTCTATAATTCCTAGCATACAGCTGACCTTTTCCATCACTGCTGCATTCAAAACTGCACATGCTGTCTACAGATGCTGATGAGGAAGAAATTGAAAGCTTTTATGGAAGTGTCTAGGAAGAAATTGATCACACGCCTAAACAAGATGTGCTGATATCCTAGGCAACTGGAACACAAAAGTAGCAAGCAAAGCAGAATCAAATATTGAGGTGTTGTGGGGTTTCCGGACTGTACAGCCGTGTTCCAGCGGAATTTTCTCCTGACGTTTTGCCTGCATCTGTGGCCGGCATCTTCAGAGGATCTGCCAGCCACAGATGCAGGCGAAACGGAAGGAGAAAATGCCCCTGGAACAGGGCCGTGCAGCCCAGAAACCCCACAACACCCCAGTGATTCCAGCTGGGAAAGCCTCCGACCATACATAGAATCAAATATTGTCGGCAGGTTTGGGGTAGGAGCAGCAACTCACAGGATGTTGTGAAGACAACAAATTGTTAATTGCAAACACGTATTTCAGGCTCCAAATAGACACAAGACAAACAGTTTGGAAATCAAATTATATTATTGGAAGCAGAAGATGTAAAAGCTCTGCTCTCCCTCTCTCTCTCTCTCTCTCTCTCTCTCTCTCTCTGGCCCTTTCCGCACACGCAAACTAATGCATTTTCAAACCACTTTCACAACTGTTTGCAAGAGGATTTTGCCATTCTGCACAGCTTCAAAGAGCACTGAAAGCAGTTTGAAAGTGCATTATTCTGCATGTGCAGAATGAGCCTCTCTCTCTCTCTCTCTCTCTCTCTCTCTCTCTCTCTCTCTCTCTCTCTCTCTCTCTCTCTCTCTCGCTCCTAAAACAAGATCAGGAGGCAACTGTGGGGCAGACCATGAATTGTTAATATTGAAAATTAGAGTGAAGTTGGAGAAAAACACCAGAACATTCATAGGGCCCAAATAAATGTTAAGCAGCATTCCTGGAGAGCTTAAAGTCCATCTGAAGATCAGGTTTGCATTTCTAAGTTGGAGTGAACGTGAACCAGGAAACCCACGGGTTGAGACCAGAGATAATATCAGGCAGAAATGCTCACTATTCCTGTAATCAAAAGAAATGAAAAGCCTCAGTGGACGACTGAAGAAACTCTTAAGATGGTTGCAGACAGAAGCAGAAGTCTGAGCGCAGCGCTCCAGTCAGTGACTCCCCAGCAACGACAAACAGAACTATTATAATAGCCAGAGTGAAGAAATAGAAGAGAGCCAGAAGAAAGAGAAGAGGAGTTCTGTTCTGCAAGATCCAAGCCATCAAAGGGACATCTGAAGCCTGGTTAGGCATGCTGAAAGATCGACATGAAACAGGGCAAAATAAAGAAAAGGCTCTTTTGCCTGTCCTTTTTCTTCCCTCAGCTGGACAGATGTTTTGATGGCATTTGCCCCGAATGCTCAAGAGAGAATCATTGTAAAGGTTTCAATGGTGTTGATTCTCCAAAACTTTACAGCCGCTTGTGGCCTTGACTCAGAATTCCATAGGACTTCGAGGCTGATGGAAGCCCAGAAGCGGCGGCTATTACTCTGGTAGAGGCCTTATCTCACAGAAAGAGATGAGAATGCCGTTCCCATGAGAATGGGACTGGGGAAACCGGGAGAGGGATGATAAGGACGGAGAAGGTTACCTTTAACCTGTGGTTCTGTAGGAGGAGACTTCCATTTCCCTGTCCGCGTCGTGTCGCGCATTAAAAGAGGCTTTCTAAGATGTCTGAATAAACGGTCTTTCAACCCAAAAAGCCTTTTATTTCTGCTCTATGGAATTCCTTACATTGTGACAGGAATCAAATCTTCATCTTCCTTCCCTGAAATATCAGTGGACCTCTGGTGTTCGGCATGCAAGAGTTGAATATTCCCCTATGAAACTGTGGAGCACGGTATAGCCCCATAGAGGGGCTCCGAACCTTCCCTTCCTGACTTAAAACGGAAGAACCAGCGGGAGAGCGGAGTCCTGCGCTGGTAGCTAACTCTCCCGATCCTCGCCTGCGACCGAGAGTCTTCTACGCCACCCGTTTGGGATGAGGGGCGGAAGCGATCATCTTGGAGTTGCATGTGGAGATGCGTTTGGGGCGCTGTCTATGGATCGTCTGCGCCTATGGATCCGGATCTACCCGTTTTAGGTGTGGATTACAAACCTCCCAGATTGCAACCTGTCACCGGAGGAGATGGGTCTGACCACCTTTCATCGCGGCAACGGCAGGGAAGTACGATTGAAGGCGGTTCGCTTGTACTTCGTATTTCGATGAGTACCCCCAAGAATCCACAGTGGCATAGCACCGGGGCTGCCGTCCCAAGACGCTTGATTGATACGGGACTTTAAGCGGGATCGAGGGGATTAGGAGGGGTTTCAGACGGCTCTAACCAGGCCCTTCAGATCGGACGTAATTATAGCTGAAGCACAAAGAGCCCGATGGAGCCGTAGGTGGTGGACTTGAGGTGCTGCTCTCCGATGAGGAGGAATCGAAGAAAGTCCTGACTCCCCATCAGGATTTGTTTCCCCTCCCGTCAAAAGAAGCGCTGGAAGGAGGAAGTGGCCCGGGACTCATGGAGATGCCCAAGAAGCGTGGGGCCCGTGAAACGCTCTTCAACTATGGGAGGAGGAACGAGAACAGCGCTGCAAAAGAGCGTAGAGAACCTGCAAAGAGACTCGTGAACAACAGCGCCAGAACATCCAACTTTCGAACTAGAGCCGAAGACCTAAAGACGGCGTTGCAGCGGCTTAATATAATGCAGGATTATCGGTCATCCGCCATGATAAGCGGAGTCCTGGAAGGGCACTCTAGTAATGGACCTGGAGCGATCCAACGGCCTTGAAGGCATTAAAGCCATCCGAGCGCCGAAAGTGTAGAACTGAACTGGCAGCCACCATGCAACGGAGACGAATTAGCCAAATTGGACCGAGAAAAGCGGCCCTTTGCCATGCGCATCCACGAGATGCCTTGACTGCGCCAAAGGAGAGGGAATTAGCTGTCTTGGAACAGGAGTTGGAAAGAGAACGAAGCGGGATAGGATGCCCCGAAAGTTGGTACTCTACGCCTTCACCCAAGCGTGAACACCAATGCCCCTCCTATCGGAGCGACGCTTCTAGGTCCTGCTACTCGCGCACCTGCCGCCTCCCAAGGTCACTTGCTCGCCAAAGAGGCCAGCGGCGCCAGGCCCCGATGCCTCCACCCGATTCCTGCTCTTCCCGGCTCCGCGCCGCCCTCAACCCAAGCAAACGCCATTAGCCCCAGCGGGCTCAAAGGGCCATGGAGAGGGATACTGACAGGCTCCCCGATCCCTGCACCACGTTTCGACGGGACCGCTTCTAAACTTCCCTACTTCATTCTGCAACTTCGAAGTGGCCACATATGGGAGGAGTATAACAACTTATATCGATCTGCAGGCGTGAGAAAATCGCTGCCCGGGACATCGGGTCATGTCCTGGATAGGGGTGGCTGCTTGGACTAGGTTTGTAGAGCTCTTTTTTTGAGCTCACCAAAAGCGGATGATACTTGCGCACAGTAGGCTGCGTTTCTTCTTCTGCAAGCCTTACGGAGCCCGGGCTTCCAAGATCCGGACGCTGAAAATGCCGAAGCCATCCGGCACCATAAAATCTATTCAGCAGGGCAACCGTACTTTTGCCGAATTTGCTCGTGAATTCCACGTCGCGGGCGGCTGCTCGACTTCCTCCTGAGAGTGGCCTGAACGCGCCATGAAATGTGAATACTTCTCCTGATGCCATTGACATCAAACTTCGAGAATTCGGTGTTTCTCATCCAGTAGTCCAGCGCACTAATCGCTGAATGGATCGAATTGGGATCTCTCAAGTGGCGGCTTTCGTTTGGATTACGCTGCTCGGGCGTCAGCGCTCAAACCCGCTACTATGACCAATACCTTCTGCGAGCTTCGCCAAGTAGCCCAAAGCCCAAGCCGTCTCTACCGAGAACCACCTCCGAACGCATACGTCTGGCGTTTGGGTTATTGTGCCTCTATTGCAGAGGACCAGGCCGTCTGGCTGCCAACTGCCCTGAAAAAACAGAAATCCACCGGCTCCGACCCCACGCATCTACCCCTCTGCCAAGCCACCATGGAGATCCGGTCCTCCTCCAACGGGCTCGTATAAAGCTGTTACCGAAGGTGATTCTGAGGAGGGGGAAGTGGCGATTTGGCTTCCTCATCAGGCACCCATGGATGTGGATCCTGCTCCCGAGATGCGCAGTGAGTGAAGGCAGCGCCCATTACTGTTCAAAGCGGTTCTGGCCAACCCTGCTAAACATACCTGTATTAATTAGCCTCAGCCCTCGTGAGATTCTGGTTACCCCATTGCTTAATGCGAAGCCCCAAAAGTGGGCTGAAAGAGCTGCGGTTTGACCGGTTCCACCTATGCTAAAAGCCCATACTGCATTTCCACACCAAATGGACTGGCAGCCCACTTTCGGAGCCGAGGGCCCGGCTCGATCCTTCAAAACGCCAACCTGTCCTTCTTCTCGCTAAGTGCGCTGGACCATTGGGAGAAGATTAGTTTTATACTTGCTCCAGTGGCCAAACATTCCATTTGTCCTGGGCATGCCATGGTTATTGTTACATGAACCGGAAATATTATTTATTTGGAAAGAACGGATTCTAGAATTCGCACTGATCCCCCATGTGGAGAGCATATGCATTGGGGGACAGCCCACCATCCAATCAGACACAAAACCCCTGGTTTCTTCGGGGTTTGGTGCCACATCCCAATGACTTTTCAATTCCACAGGCATTCCACCAGCTTACCAGGACTTAGCCAGAGTGTTTCAACAGAACAGGAATGTGTGATCAACTGCCCCCCCATAGAGACACTGACTGCAAAATCATATTACAGCCCGGGGCTCAACTACCCAAGGAATTAGAATCTATCGTGATGAGTCTCCAACGAAGAGAAGTTGAACTCCGTGCAACTTCTGTAGATAGTAAAACACTTTGCTCGCATGTGATTCATGCGTAAGGAGCTACCAAACATACGCACGCTGCTCCTGTCACTATTTGTAAAGAAAAAAGGGCCGGGTCTTTAAAAGACTTTGTACTGATTACCGAAGGATTAAATGCTGTTTCCATTGTCAATAAATACCCTTTGCCCTTAATCAAGGACCTCTTAGATGCATTTGGGCAAAGGGACGAATTTTTACTAAAGTTAGCGGATTTAGGGAGGGAAGCCTACTACAGAGTCAGGATTGCAGAAGGCTACGAACATTTAACAGCATTTAATACTAAATTTGGACAGTATGAATATTTAATTATGCCATTCGGGTTAGCTGGGGCAACGCCGCATTCATGGCCCTCATCAATGAAGTTTTGCATGACTTACTATATAAAGGAGTAGTTGTGTACTTAGACGATGTTTTAATTTATTCACAAACCATGGAGGAGCATGAGGCTTTGGTTCGGGAAGTATTGCAACGTTTACTCAACAACTCCCTCTTCGCAAAACTGTCTAAGTGCTGTTTTCATCAATCCTCCATAGACTATTTAGGCTACAGGATCTCATCTGAGGGTTTAAAAATGGATCCTGCGAAGATTGACGCAGTCCTCCAATGGCCTGCCCCCACCAACCGGAAAGAGCTCCAATCCTTCCTAGGATTTGCTAATTTTTATCGTGATTTTATACCCCAATTTGCTGAACTAACCCTTCCACTCACAGACCTCTTACGCACTAAGGGTAAAGACTCACAGGCTGCCAAGCCCGGAGCTCCCCTCCCTTGGTCTCAGGAATGTCAAACAGCCTTCCAGCTTTTGAAATCAGCTTTCACTACCGAGCCTGTCTTAAAACACCCTGACCCAGACCTTCCTTTCATGGTTCACGTGGATGCTTTGGACAAGGCGCTTGGCGCAGCCCTGTTGCAGAGAAATAAAGATGGTAGGCTTGTTCCGTATGCTTATTTATCAAAAAAATTCTCCGGCTCAGAACTCAACTGGACCGTAGGGGATAAAGAGACTGCTGCCATCAAGGTAGCGCTTTCCACTTAGCGTCACTGGCTTGAGGGGGCTAAACACCCCTTCCAGGTTTGGTCGGATCACAAGAACTTGGCTGCCCTCTCCACCCCCCTCAGAATGTCTGCAAAACAACTACGTTGGGCCGATTTCTTTTCCCGTTTTTCTTTCACTGTCCATTTTTTCCCCGGAAAAACCAATAAACTGGCTGATGCACTGTTGCGCCTTCCCAGGGAGGGGGGTGGAGCTGCTTTACGAGACATCCCGCGCACTGTTCTCTCCCCCTCCCAACTAGGGCTGGCCGTCACTCGATCACAGACATCCGCTCCTCCTCCATCGCCCGTTCCCAGCCTGGTCTCCCCTTCCTCGCGGGAACCGAGGAGGCTGGTCTTCGAGCCGGGCGGAGGAAGGCGACTTCAGCTGGCAGCGGTGAATGGTGTTTGGAAGCGGGGGGATTGTTGGTACGTGCCTCCCCTCGTGAAAGCAAGTTCTCGGCCTGTCATGATGCCCTTCGGCTGGACATTTTGGCTTTCTCAAAGACACTGCATTTAGCCTGCCGTCAATTCTGGTGGCGCGCCATGCGCAAAGACATTGAGGCTTATATCAAGGGGTGCTCTGTTTGTGCGGAGGCCAAATCCATTCAGGGAAAGCCCCATGGACTGTTAAAACCTCTCCCGGTTGCCTCCCGTCCCTGGGAAGTTATCTCAATGGATTTTATTACGGATTTACCAGAGAGCCAAGGAAACACAGTCTTGTGGGTGGTGGTGGACCTATTCTCCAAACAAGCCCATTTCATCCCCTGCACCTCCATTCCCTCCGCTCCTAAATTAGCGCGACTGTTCATTCAACATATATATCGTCTACACTCCTCCCCCCTCAAGGTGGTGTCCGACCGCGGGCCTCAATTCATTTCAAAATTCTTGAAAGCTTTCCTGGGCTTATTGGGGGCCACCCCGGCGGTTGCCGCCCCCTACCACGTTCAAAGTGACGGTGAGTCGGAAAGAACGAACAGAACTCTCGAACAGTATTTACGTTGTTACACCAACTATCACCAAGACAACTGGTGCGATTTAATTCCGTTTGCAGAATATGCCTACAACAATGCCGTTCATAGCAGTACGCAAAAAAACCCCTTCGAAATTGTGTCTGGCCGCTCCTTCCTGCCATTGCCCCAACTACCCGCGGAGGCGCTGCATCCTCCAGAATTCCAGCAATGGATTTCATCTCTGGCTGAGGGGTGGAAAACGGTTCAGACTGCTTTGCAACAAGCTAAAGATTCCCAAAAGTTCCAGGCGGATAAACATCGTTCTAGACTTTCCTTTGCGTGTTGGGGCTTGGGTCTATTTGTCTCTGAAAAAACCTCAGAGACGTACATAAATTCTCAAAACTGGGCAAAAAGTTCGTGGGACCTTTTAGAATTACGAAAGTGATTAATGATGTTACTGCCCGGTTAGATTTGCCTAATTCTTTAAGTAATATCCATCCTGTCTTTCATTCCAGCTTGCTCAAGGAGGCTCCCGCTTCCGATGCCTGGCACAACCCTCCGGAGGTACCCCCGCCGACTATAATTGATGGCCACAAGCATTATGAAATTGACGCCATCCTGGACTCTCGTTTTAATCGCAATCGTGTGCAATACTTGGTTTCTTGGGTGGGGTATTCCTCTGGGTATAATCAATGGGTGTATTCAGAAAATATTGACGCCCCCTCCCTTATTTCTGCTTTCCATCTTACCTTCCGCTTTCAAACCAGGGGGAGAAGTTTTTCTTAGGGGAGGCAGAGTGTAAAGGTTTCAATGGTGTTGATTCTCAGCACAGCCGCTTGGCCTTGACTGAATTCCAGGACTCGGGCGATGGGCCAGAAGCGGCGGCTATTACTCTGGTAGAGGCCTTATCTCACAGAAAGAGATGAGAATGCCGTTCCCATGAGAATGGGACTGGGGAAACCGGGAGGGGGATGGGACGGAAAAGCTTATAACCTGTGGTTCTGGCGGGAGACTTCATTCCTGTCACGGCGTGTACGTGAGCTTTCTAAGATGTCTGAATAAACGGTCTTTCAACCCAAAAAGCCTTTTATTTCTGCTCTATGGAATTCCTTACAATCATAGAATCATAGAGTTGGAAGAGGCCAGCAGGGCCATCAAGTCCAACACCCCCCCCCCCCGGCCGCCATGCAGCAAGACACAAAGCACCCTTGACAGATGACCAGGGGGCATTCAGGGGGCATTCATAGAACCAGGGGGCATCCATTGAAAATGTCGGGGGGAAGAATTAGGACTAATAAAAGGAAACACTTCTTCACGCAACGTGTGATTGGTGTTTGGAATATGCTGCCACAGGAGGTGGTGATGGCCACTAACCTGGATAGCTTTAAAAGGGGCTTGGACAGATTTATGGAGGAGAAGTCAATTTATGGCTCCCAATCTTGATCCTCCTTGATCTGAGATTGCAAATGCCTTAACAGACCAGGTGCTCAGGAGCAGCAGCAGCAGCAGAAGGCCATTGCATTCACATCCTGCATGTGAGCTCCCAAAGGCACCTGGTGGGCCACTGCGAGTAGCAGAGAGCTGGACTAGATGGACTTTGGTCTGATCCAGCTGGCTTGTTCTTATGTTCTTATGTTCTTATGACCACGTGTCGGTATTTGGCGAGTGCCAGTCACACAATCCAGTAATGAAGGAGTTAATTTAATGTGAGGTCAGTGAGGTCAGAAGTCACTGACCAGGTCATTGATCCCTTTTGGTCAAGCAGACCTGGCATGGGCTACATGCGAGTCTGCACGTAGGCTACAGGCTTACATTCTTTGTTACTCTCCAAACTCTTCTTCTTCTCTTCTTAACGGCTTGTGGGCGCTTTCCTGCCGTGCCACCTTTTTCTTGCTGTCTCTCAGACCACCATTCCTGCAGCCTTGTGGACGTCCTCTTCGCGGATTGGCAGAGGGGCCTGCCCCATCTCCTCACCCCCTGACCCACTCTGCCTGGAGCAATTCTCCCAGAGCAAAGGGCCTCTCCCCACTTCACCCCCCTCCCCCCACCTCCACAAGTAGCTCCAAAACTGGGCGGGGGGGGGTGTTCCCTGCAAATGTCCCATCGTTTGCTCAGAGGCAATTGAAATTTGCATTATTAATACACTGGTTAACCTTTGCACAAGCCTGCTCTGTCGCCCGTGATTGCTTCTCCCCTCTCCTTTTTCCTCTCCCGTAAATGTGTGACTAATTTTGGCTGCCATTTGCTCTTCCTGAGAGGGATTTGAGCTGCCAGCGGCACACGTCTCCGCCTTGGGTGATGAGCGGGGCTCTTGTTCAAGGACGCGGCCCCGGAACGGTCTGTCCTCCTTCACCCCTCCCGCTATCCCCAGAGTTCCAGGGAGTCGGAGGGAAGAGCCTGCCACCCACAGTGCCAACTTGGAGGGTGCAGAGTGGTCCCGAAAGAACGGGAGGCTTTGCTCCTCTGCTGGAGCGTCAGCAGTGGATCAGGTTCTCCACTGGGTGATGTGGATGAGCAGGCTGAGAGGAAAGGGGTGGCGAAAACAGTCAGATCCAAAAGTCCACGGAAGGCAGCCTGGACGTCCTGTGACGTTTCTGTCAGAAACTTCACAGGGAAAGCACAGCAATCCTTGGTGGGGCAGCTGCAGCTGAGGGCAGGGTAGGAGCTCTCAAGAGTCCAAGCTCCCAGCCTCAGAAGGTGCTATCGGTGCTCCAGGACTCACACCTGGCTGCTCTACTGCCTTCTGAAACTATCTCCTTGGGTCATGTGGCTGGCCACTGTTGGAAACAGGATGCCTACGTTGATGGCTTTGGGGTCTGATCCAGAAGGGCTGTTCTTACGTTCTTGTGCAGTCTGGGAATCCTAGAATCATGGAGTTGGAAGAGACCACAAGGACCATCAAGTCCAACTCCCCACCACGCAGGGACACATAATCCACGAGAGGCATCCCAGCATACTTGGAGTTCACCCTTTCCACATTCAGCTTGTGGACAACCTTTCTGAGAGTGAGTGCTGCGTCTTGTTTTCTCACAGTGTGAACCTCTACTCCCCTGCAGGGAAATTGTGAATTCCAAGGGGTGTGTGTGTGTGTGTGTTGCCTGGTTACTGCCAGGAAAATAGCCAAAATATGTTCCTGAGTCGAGTTACCTGACTACACTGGCTCCAGGTCAGGACACAGAGACCTGTGTGGTTCAGAAGCCTCCATAAGGCTTGCAAAGGACATATATATGTGATTATGCCAATGTTTTACAGGGTTTCCCCCTGGCCTTTACCCCTTTTAGGATATAATGAAAGCCCTTTAGTGTTGAATTTACTATTTGCCCATTGTCTAGGATTATATTTTAGCTAGGTTTTCCAGTTGATTTAAGGTTTTGCTATTGTTAATTTAGGATATTCTTGCCTGTAAGTATATGTGCTTGTACTCTTTAAGGTTTTCTCTAATGTTTAAGTTTAGAAATGTTATTTTTGATATTTGTGTTTGTTAGTAAAAGCAATAGCCTGTAGAAGCTGATATTAAGGGACAAGGAAGTTAGCCCTGGAATTCAGCTTAGACCAACACCCAGCCGACTCCTCAGCAAAGACAAAGACCCCTTTGGTTTTGCAAATCAAATCTGATGACAGCACCCAGATGTCCCAGCCGTTGGAAAATGTGTCGGGACCACCATTGGACAGTTTGAACTTTCTTTTGTTGCAGAACTGAGGCGCGGGAGCCTCAGGTCATAACTCAAGGAAATAGCCCGTCTGATAACAGAGATAACTGGGTGCGGTAGCAGGCCCACCCAATTCTATGAATGGACCTTCTCTGCTCTCCTTTCAGCACCATCGTAAAGTCTCGCGGGAAGAAGCTTGACAGCGGGATTTCATGGTCCCATTCACAAAAGTTGTAATTGTATCTTTCTTTTGTATTGATGTTTCTTTATTGGTGTTCGGTAAGGGACCTGCCCCCTTACCTTCCCCCTTTACCTGCCCCTTTGCCCCTTTTGATGTAGGTGTATAAAAGTCCTTGCGCTTGGTTTAGAGAGCACGATTCTCCTGCCCGAGCTGTCACCACCACTTCCGAATAAAATACTTTGCCTTGAAGGAACACCGGCTTCCTGCGCCTCACTACGTTGCTTGAGCTGAAATCACTTATTGTTACCCGAGCAGCAGCGGTAACAGCCTCTCCACCCCAACCCCAATTTGTTCATCTGTAGTCTAAACATAAGAGCTCAACAAAGTGAGGTTGTTGTTTTTCTTGTGGTTTTTTTCAAAACACCCCCCCACTACCACCTCCGCCTTTCTCTCCTGCCCATAAAGCAGAACTTTTTTCCATTTTCATGCATGGGGGAGACCAGCATCCCCGGCTCTTGTTGGCCTCCCGGAGGGGAGGGGTTCAGCCCAAGAGACCAGCAAGAAGCTCTTTGCTGCCCCTTCATTAACATTATTACCCTTTGCCTCTGTTGTCCCCCACCATTTCATGGCCTCCTGGAGACAGAGTCTGGAGACAGAAGACCTGGGCCCACCTGAACCCCCACCCCGAGCCCCCTTCAAAGGCCTCAGTAGCAGTGGGGGTGAAGCAGAGTACACACCCCAGGACATAGAGCCCCTGCTTGGGCCCTGCTCCATCCTGCGACTCAGAGTCACCTCCATGTTCTGGGCAGCAGTGGCGTAGGAGGTCAAGACCTCGTGTATCTAATCTGGAGGAACCGGGTTTGATTCCCAGCTCTGCCGCCTGAGCTGTGGAGGCTTCTCTGGGGAATTCAGATTAGCCTGTGCACTCCCACACACGGCAGCTGGGTGACCTTGGGCTAGTCACAGCTTCTCGGAGCTCTCTCAGCCCCACCCACCTCACAGGGTGTTTGTTGTGAGGGGGGAAGGGCAAGGAGATTGTCAGCCCCTTTGAGTCTCCTCCAGGAGAGAAAGGGGGGATATAAATCCAAACTCTTCTTCTTCTTCTTCTTCTTCTTCTTCTTCTTCTTCTTCTTCTTCTTCTTCTTCTTCTTCTTCTTCTTCTTCTTCTTCTTCTTCTTCTTCTTCTTCTTCTTCTTCTTCTTCTTCTTCTTCTTCTTCTTCTTCTTCTTCTTCTTCTTCTTCTTCTTCTTCTTCTTCTTCTTCTTCTTCTTCTACCTCACAGGGTGTTAGTTGTGAGGGGGGAAGGGCAAGGAGATTGTAAGCCCCTTTGAGTCTCCTGCAGGAGAGAAAGGGGGGGATATAAATCCAAACTCTTCTTCTTCTTCTTCTACCTCACAGGGTGTTAGTTGTGAGGGGGGAAGGGAAAGGAGATTGTCAGCCCCTTTGAGTCTCCTCACAGGAGAGAAAGGTGGGGTATACATTATAATAAATAAAACTAGGAGGTTTAAGAGCTCGTGTATCTAATCTGGAGGAACCAGGTTTGATTCCCAGCTCTGCCACCTGAGCTGTGGAGGCTTATCTGTGGAATTCAGATTAGCCTGTGCACTCCCTCACATGCCAGCTGGGTGACCTTGGGCTAGTCACAGCTTCTAGGAACTCTCTCAGCCCCACCTACCTCACAGGGTGTTTGTTGTGAGGGGGGAAGGGCAAGGAGATTGTGAGCCCCTTTGAGTCTCCTGCAGGAGAGAAAAGGGGGATATACATCCAAACTCTTCTTCTTCATCATCCCACCCTGGTGAGTCTCACTACCTCATTCCAGACCCGCCCCCCCAGAAGGCAACGGGCCCAAAGCTGCCGTCTGAGTGCCTGCCCAGCGGCAAGGGGCCTCCTTTCTGCTGGGTCTCCTCAGGAGGAAGGACACCACTAAATCCACCAGAACAGCCAGAGACGTGAAAACCAGACTGTGAAGTCTCACCTCCTCCCAGATGCCACTCCTCGCCCTGAGTCTAGCCAGGGGGCTGCTCATCGCCCCGCAGAAGGCCACGATCCTGGGCTGGCTGAAGCTGCCGAAAACCAAGACTAGCGTTGAAGCACCACCAGGCCTCTGGGGGCACCTCAGATCCACACACTCACAGGCTCCGGGGCTGCTCCTGTCATGAAGGTTTATTGAGAAGGAGGAGGAGGAGGAGGAGGAGGGGGGCCTTTGGGCCTGACGGGCCTAGGGGAAACGAGGGGGCCTGGAAGGCGGGCATGAGCAGCAGTAGAAGAGGACATCGCTCAGGGCTGTCTCATCCTCCTGCTCCTGGGGGGTCTGCACCTTGGTCTGGATGCCACAGATGCCCCCTTGCAGGCACACGGGGCTCCAGCCTCCGAGCACACCCTCAGGCAGCCCATCCCCCACCAGGGGGCTGCTAGAGGAGGAGCACGTGAACGCCACGTTGGTCACGGCCATGTTGTCCTGATGAGAGGCTGGCTCTTGGGTCTGCAAGGCAAAGGAGTCCAGGTAGCCGACGGGGCACAGCCGAGCGGAGGTCCACGCTCCCCACCTGAAGAACAAGAAGAAAGAAGGGGGGAATGGGATAGGACTGGATCAGTGGTGGGATTCGCACCCACACCCCGCCAAGCCCCCCTGCCATGCGCCCCCTGTCGCAGAGTTGAGTTTACGCTAGAGAAAGCCTGCTCTACAGAGGCCAGCAAGATGCGGCTAAGCCAGGGGTAGGGAACCTGCGGCTCTCCAGATGTTCAGGAACTACAATTCCCATCAGCCTCTGTCAGCATGGCCAATTGGCCATGCTGGTAGGGGCTGATGGGAATTGTAGTTCCTGAACATCTGGAGAGCCGCAGGTTCCCTACCCCTGGTAAGCACTGGCTGAGCACAGCTGAAAGCAATTACCACTGCACGCAGAAGTTTTACTGCGAGGAAAAACTTTATCAACAGTGCAGATCTTTACAGTGCCTAAGCAGTGGTGGCGAACCTTTGGCACTCCAGATATTATGGACTACAATTCCCATCAGCCCTTGCCAGCAAAGCCAATTGGCCATGGCGGCAGGGGCTGATGGGAGTTGTAGTCCATAACATCTGGAGTGCCAAAGGTTCGCCACCACAGGCCTACAGGAACTCAAACAGCAAACGGGCAGCATGCCCTGCAGCAATAGGCAACCCCTCAGAGCTAGTGCTGGGAAGCAAGCACCTCTTTTCTATAACAAGAAACCAACCATAACGAAGAACAGCTGACTGGTTTCAGCTGGTTCTGACAAGGTGCTGGGAGGAGCAGCTGTCAGACTAGATCAGCTTGATCTACTTGTCTGCTCTCAAGATGTGTGCAGGGATTTTGGATACTGTAACACCCCCCCCCCCTCCGCTGCACACACTTACTTGCTGCAGAGGAACTTCTTGTGGGGGTGCCTTGCCGCCCCTGCTCTGAAAGCCCCCTCGCTCCCCCGGGAGAGGGGGCTCCAGTGCTTCTAGCGCCTCAGAGCAGCCGAGGGGCGAGGTGTCCGGCTGCTCCGGAGCTCTGAAAGCGGCTGTTAACAACCAGTTCTCCAAACTCAACAAAAAATTAGGTGCCGGTTCTACCGAACTGGTGCAAACTGGCTGAATCCCACCACTGGGCTGGGTGTGATGTGACCAGTTGAATCTGGCCGTGAAAGCCTTCGACAATACAATGCGATGTGAGTTTGCGGTTTGATTGCAGGGAACGGCTCTATGGCTACACCGAGGGTGGGTAGTGTGGTGGCCAAGTTTGCGGGCAATGAGGATGATTGTAGGGTGGTGAGGACCACAAAGGATTGCGAAGAGCTCCAAGCGGACCTTGATAAATTAGGTGAGTGGGCTAAGAAATGGCAAATGCAGTTCAACGTAGCAAAATGCAAAGTGATGCACATAGGGGCAAAAAATCCAAACTTCACATACACGCTATAGGGGTCAGTGCTATCAGTCACAGACCAGGAAAGGGATTTAGGCGTCTTAGTTGATAGTTCCATGGGAATGTCAATGCATGGCAGCTGTGAAAAAGGCAAACTCTGTGCTGAGGATAATTAGGAAAGGAGTTGATAATAAAACTGCAAAGATTGTCATGCCCTTATATAAAGCAGTGGTGCGACCGCACTTGGAGTACAGTGTTCAGTTCTGGTCACCACATCTCAAAAAGGATATCGAGGAGATAGAAAAAGTGCAGAGAAGGGCAATGAGGATGATTGAGGGACTGGAGCACCTTCCCTATGAGGAGAGGCTGCAGCGTTTGGGACTCTTTAGTTTGGAGAGGGAGATGTCTGAGAGATATGATTGAAGTCTATAAAAAAAATTATGCGGGGTAGAAAATGTTGACAGAGACATTTTCTCTCTTTCTCTAATACTAGAACCAGGGGCATTCATTGAAAATGCTGGGGAGAATTAGGACTAATAAAAGGAAACACTTCTTCACACAACATGTGATTGGTGTTTGGAATATGCTGCCACAGGAGGTGGTGATGGCCACTAACCTGGATAGCTTTATGGAGGAGAAGTTGATTTATGGCTACCATAAATTTATGGCTATGGTTTGTTACCACTGTGAACTGTGCATTCTTCCCTTGAAATGCTTTAAGGCTTTGCATGCTTTGTAGTAAACTAGGCCTCCCCTGCATCTCCTGTCTCATGAGAAAAGAACGACAACTGTTATCTTGCTGAGGGTAGAAGACCTGGTGGCTCCTTCGCTATCTGTTGCTGACCTTGGGGCAGTCTCGGTTCCAGAGTGTAGTCGACCCACGCGGTCAGCGTAAGAACGAGACGAGACGCGGAGATAACATCTGGTGGAGATCGCCAGCAGCGGGAGGCCGGAGGTCCGTGTTCCTAGCCCGAGTCTCCCGTCTGCGGTTCCTGGCACCTTTGTATTACTCTATAAAGGCGTGTAGGAGGAGGGCTGGGGAGTTCGAGGCGGGAGGTCGGGAGATCATCATGATGTATGATCTCATCTGGCTACGTCGCGAGAGGGCGTCTGGCGTCTGAGCCTAATCCTCACCTGGGGCAAGACCATTGTCCCTGCGCCCGATGATTGAGCCAGACAGTTCACGACCTGTGACTCATGGGGGATGAGAGTGGGGTGCGTCACGACCCGGCAAGGCCGCCGAGTCGCTTCAGCGTCCCCAACGTTCTACTACGGCACTGCTGGAGTGCGGCAGTGCACTACTACATCTCCTTTTACATTTTGAGGGCGAAGCGCTAGGGCTGATTTAAAGGGGCAGCTTGTCTCCTCCGCCCGTTTGGTTAGTTGGCCAAACTGCTTGTGCAACATTAGAACAGTTGCGGGGTAGGAAATGCGAGGGGTTTCTTACACCGCGTTACAGGCAATATTAGACACGCATTGAGCGAGGAAGCAAGATCCGATAACCAAAGGCACACAATTAAACCAATGCAGAGCTGTAGCACTCAACCACCATCACTCGGCAGCCAGCTCAGAGGGCTGACCACCAATGAGCAAGAACACATCATACTTCAGATTAGATACAACTTCTTGCAGCTCACGCACTTTCGTATTGGATCAACTGGGAATTATCAGAAAGATTAAAACAACACATATTATGTACATTCTCACAACCTTGGTGATGTAACAACAACAAATAATCAATAGCGGCACGATTGTCTAGGGTAAGCTTGGCCGAGTTCACTGCTGCTTTCGAGCCAGGGCATCCCAGGCGGTGGAGGTAGAGGATTGATGGACCATGGGGGCACAGGCCAACCGGCCAATAGTCTTAGCATTGTAGGAAGGCGGTCCGGGGACCCCACTAGGGAGGCTCGGGAGGCGAACTCAGCAGACCCCGTCGCTCCGACAGGAGGGTCCGAGAGCAGAGCGGCGGTGTAAATTCCATAGAAGCAGAAATAAAAGGCTTTTGGAGTAAAAGTCCATTTATTAAGACATCTTAGAAAGTCAAATACGCAGTGGCAGATGACACTTCCCGCCAGAAGCACCGGTTATAATACCAGTCACCCCCACCCCCCTTCCTGCTTCCCATGGGAACAGAGGCTTCATCTCCAGCGCCAAAGATAAAGTCTCGCCCGATGCATCTGTGCCCATCGCCCGGGCTGTGGAATGCACTCAAGGTTACCTCACCATCAACACCATTGAATCCTTTACACTCTGCCTCCCTAAAGAAGACCCCTTCCCCAGGTTTGTCGGAGCTGGCGGTGGAAAGCAGCAATAGGGTGGGGGCTTCAATGTTTTGAATAAACCCATTGATTATACCGAGGAATATCGCGAAACTAAATATTGCAAGCGTTTGCGATTAAGCGGGGAAGTCAGGATAAGCGTCAATTTAAGTAGTGTTTGTAGCCATCAATAATAGTCGGTGGGGCCTCTCCGGTCGTGCCGAACGGCATCGGGCGGGAGCCTCCTTGAGCAAGCTGGAATGGAAGACAGGATGGATGTTACTTACTAAGAGTTAGGCAAATCTAAGCGGGCAGTGACATCATTAATCACTTTAGTAATCTGAAAAAAGGTCCCACAAATCTCTTGCCAAGTGTGGAAAATTTATGCCGTCTCTAAGATTTTTTTGTAGATAAATACACCCAGGAGCCCACCGCGAGAAATCCGGCGGTGTTTATCCGCCTGCAGTTTTGGGAGTCCTTTGCTTGTTGTAAGAGGTCTGGACGACTTCCATCCCCTCGGCTAGGGATGAAATCCATTGATGAAATTCTGGGGTGCTTGCCAGCTCGCGGGTAGTTGTGGCAGCGGCGGGAAAGGCTGACCGAACCTGACACAATTTCAAAGGGTTTTCTTTAACTTCTATGAACCGCATTGTTATAGGCATTACTCCTTAAGCGGAATAAGTTAAGCAGTGTCTTGGTGGTAGTTGGTGTAACAACGTAAAATACTGCTCCTAGGGTTCTGTTCGTTCTCTCCGTCTCGCCCGTCACTTTAGTGGTAGAGGCGGCGGCGAAGCGGCCCCAACAACCCCAAGCAGCTTTCCAAAACTTTGAGATGAATTGGGGGCGGCGATTGAGGAACCACGAGGAATGGAGGCGGTAAACATGTTGAATAAACAGCCGTGCCAACTTAGGAGGCGGAGGGATGGAAGCACATGGAATAAAATGGGCTTGCTTAGAGAATAAATTCACCACCCATAAAACTGTGTTGCCATGACTTTTCGGGCAAGTCTGTAATAAAGTCCATAGAGATGACCTCCCAAAGAGGGCAGGAGGCTACGGGGAGAGGTTTCAGCAGTCCATGGGGCTTTCCCGGTATGGCTTTGGCTTGTTCACAAACCGATCAGCCTTTAATGTATGCCTCAATGTCTTTGCGCATTGCGGCCACCAGAACTGCGGCGGGCTAAATGCAGAAGTTTTCAAAAAGCAAAATGTCAGCTGAGCGGGCATCGTGGCAAGCCTCCAAAGAACCTGCTTGCGGGAGGGAGAGCGCGTGCAACATTCCCCACTCCGTAAACTCCCGTTCTCCAAAGCGCCAATTGGGAGTCTCCTTCGGCTGCTGGAGGCTCGTTTAGCCCACGCCTCCTCCAGTTCCGCGGAGAAAGGAGAGCGAGACTGGGAATGGGGAATTGGAGAGAAGCGGGCGTTTGAGATCGGGTGACAATAACCCCAACTGGGAGGGGGGGGGGAAAAGAACAGTCGCGTGGAATGTCACCGTAGGTGGCTCCACCCCCCCTCGGGTAAGCCCGGCGTCAGCAGTTGTTGGTTTTCCTGGAAAAATGGACTGTAAAGAAGCGAAGAAATGCATTGCGTAGTTGTTTTGGCGGACATCTTGAGGGTGGAAAAGAGCTGCCGGTTTTATGATCCGACCAAACTTGAAGGGTGCTTAGCCTCCAGCGCCAAGTGGAGAAGTGCTACTTTTGATGGCGCAGTCTCTTTGTCTCCACAGTCCAGTTGAGTTGGCACCAGAGAACTTTTAGACAAATAAATACCGCGGAACCAGCTACCATCTTTTATTTTTCTGCAGGGCTGCCCCAAGTGCTTTGTCCGAGGCATCCGCGTGAACCACAAGCGAGGGAGATCACCAGGTCAGGGTGCTTTAGGATAGGTTCAGTGGTAAAAGCAGATTTTAACAGTTGAAAGGCTGTTTGACATTCCTCAGACCAGGAAGGGGGGGGGCCCGGGCTTGGCGGATAGTGGATCCTTACCCTTAGATGCGTAGAGGTCTGTGAGAGGAGGGATTGGATTCAGCGGGTGGGTATAAAGTCCACGATAGAAATTAGCAAAACCAGAAATGACTGGAGTTCTTTGCGGTTGGTGGGGGGCAGGCCATTGGAGGACTCTGCGTCAATTTTAGCAGGATCCATTTTAAGCCCTCAGGCGAGATCGGTAACTTAAATAGTCAATGGAGGTCTGATGGAAACAGCATTTGGAAGTTTAGCAAGAGAGAGTTATCAACAGCGTTCAATACCTCTCGAACCAACATTTCATGCTCTTCTATGGTTTGTGAGTAAATTAAAGCGTCATCTAAGTATTACAACAACTCCTTTGTACAGTAAATCATGGAGAACACTTCGTTGATAAGGGCCATAAAGCTCCGGGGCCCCGCAGCGAATGGCATTATTAAATATTCAACTGTCAAACTTGTGTTAGCGCAGTCAGGTGTTCATAGCCTTCAGCAATTCTGACTCTGTAGTAAGCTTCTCTCAAGTCAATTTAGTAAAAATCGTCCTTTGCGGAGTGCATCCAAAGGTCATGATCAAAGGCAAAGGATATTTATTGGACAGGGAACGCGTGGACCTCGATAATCTGTGCAAGCCGTAGGAGCCCATCTTTCTTTGACAAACAAAGCAGGGCTGGCGTGGGTGTGTTTGGTAGCCCGCCCCATTATGAACCCTTTGAGCAAGGTTCTTGTCTAAGAAGACGCGGGTTCCTTCTCCTCATTGGGACTCATCGCGGTAGATTCTACCCTTGGGTAGTTGTGCCCCTGGTTGTATGACAATTTTACAGTCAGTGTCTCTGTGGGGTGGCAACTGATGGCATTCCTGCTCCTGAAAAACTCTGGCTAGATCATGATATGCAGGTGGAATGTAATAGAATCGGGCAATCACTGAGGAAGCCAGGGGAGGGATGTGTCGGTAAGCGTTGGGTTTTCTTCCCAATTCATGTGTTCACCGCGAGGGAGGGTCAGTGAATTCTAGGATTCTTTCTTTCCAAATGAATTTTGGTTCATGTAACAATAACCAAGGCATGCCCAAAACTATGGAGTGTTTGGCCACTGGCGTAAACAATCTTCTCCCAATGGTGGTACGGAGAGAACCGGCTGTGTTTGTACTGGGCGGTCCTTACGTTCGAGGGCTGCGATCCCGGCAGGTGAAAGGTATGGGCTTAGCCAGGGGAGTCGGTCCAGACCTAAGCTCCTCCCGCCACCTGATTAAGCAATAGGAGCGGAATCCACACAAGGGCGAGGCTATAATGCGGTGTGTTTAGCGGGGGTTTGGCCAGAAATGCTTGAACAGTAATAGGAAGCGCTGCATCACTCACGTGATAGAATTAGGGCCCATGTCCATGGAGATGAAGAAGGCAAACAGCTGCTTCCCCTCCTCTGGGTGTAGCCGGTAACTGGCACAGAGCGAGAGCCAGTCAGGGCCCGACCCTGACCTGCGTGGTGGTTTGAGCAGTCTTGTGGGCTGGAGGCGGTTGGTTTTGTTTCTTGGGACAGTTAGTGACTAGATGACCTGGCCCTCGCGGTAAGACACAATCGGCGGCGGTTCAGAGAGGTGGTTTTGTTGGGGCTTGACTTGGTGGACACAGTAGTGGTTTTGAAGTAGGCTGACTATCGTAGCAGCATATTCCAAGCGAGGAGGCGGCTACTTAGGTTAACTGGATCAATCTGCAATAAAGGAACCCGAATTAAAAGGCCGTTTCCGCATGTACGCGTCCACAGCATCTGAGAAGTATTAGCATTTCATGCGTTCAGGCCACTCAGGAGAGTCGAGGGCAGCGCCGCTGAAATTCCTGCGGACAAATTCTGCAAGCGGGCGGTTGCCTTGCTGGATGGTTTTGATAGATGCCCGGTAAGCTTCATTCTCGGCGCCTGGATCTTGGCGGCTCTTAAGGCTTGGAGAATCACGGGCATAATGCGAAGTCCCTCTCCTGCAAGTCAAAATGATCCTGAACGTCGGCTGCTACCATCCAGGACTGAGCGATGTCCGTATTTTCGCTCAGACGGTATAAATCATCATATGGTCTTCAAGTGGGCATTGAGTTACCAAAGATAAGCGGAAGTTTGGAAGCAGTCCCATCAAGCGGGCTGGTGCCGGAGGCCGATAGTAGCCCGTTATTGGCTCCCCTTGGCGCCAGGTTGCCCAGGAGCTGGGGAGGTGGATTCTTGTGAGTTGAGAGCAGGTTGGGCAGGCAGCTGTTATGCAGGCGAGTCGAGCTGGCGGTGCGCTGGATTTGGGTAGCAGGTTGAATAAATGGCACCGTGATCAGTAACAGCATAACTCAACTCAGGGCTTCGGTCTGCTGCCTAGCACAGTTCCCTCTCCAGCATAGCCAGCTCCTCTCCTTGCGAGCCAATGCATCTAGTGCGCATGCAAAAGCAGCTTTTTACCGTTTCAATTTAGCCAGTTAGGTCGTTTAAGGGCTAGTGAGCTCACTTTAGCGTGCTTAAGAACCTGAAGCAGCACCGGCGTTGCGTTGTAAATCAGTCTGGAACGTTCAGGACTTTGTCATGGACTGACCCGATTCTGGGCATATTGTAGTTGGAGGCCCGTCCTTGGCGGTCAACTTCGAGCTACTTCTTTAGTTGCTGTTCCGGTCCCTCTGCAGGTTTAGCTCTTGCTGCAGGCATGCCCGTTCCTCCTCCCATAGCTGGCGTTCCGCGGTTCCCATGCGGCAGAAGTCTGTGATGAATCACTTCCTCATCCCAGTCCTCTCGATGGGAGAGGAAGCAGTCGGCTGGGAAGGCAGGCTTTCTTCCGGACTCTTAAGAGTAGGTCTGGGGCGAATTATCCCGGAGAGCACGTAGCGCCAGCCACCCGGTGGCTCCCGAGAGGCACCTCAGGATGGAGTTGCTGGCCGGGATTAGGGGTCGATTAGAGGCTGATACCGGATACCCCTCCCAATTCGGTTTAGTCGGTGTCCTTTGGGCGGGCCCCAGTGCTGTGCCCGCGGTGGTTCTTCGGGAGCATCACGCAAAATCACGAGTCCAGGAATGGATTCAATGGATTCCTGGAGTTTGCCGCATGAAGGTGGTCAAGCCGTCTCCTCCATGACAGGTTGCGTAGTTTGTAATCACGAGCGGGTAGAGATCCGATCCTGGCTTTCGATCCGCAGACAGCGCCCCAAGCGACTCATGGGAAGTCCCATGGTGGAAGTCGTCCGTCCCTGGATTCCAGCGGTAAAGGAAGACTTCGTGCTGATAGAGGGGCGGAAAGAGCCACCAGCGAGGCCGTTCTCCTGCTGGTTCCTCCAGATCAGAAGGGAAGGTCAGACCCTCTTTGGGGGCTACCGCTTTTTATCGCAGTAACATTCAACCTCTCCATCGCAGACAAAGGGTTTTCACACAGGAGTATAGATGAATTAAGTTCCTGCCACAATGTAAGGAATTCCATAGAAGCAGAAATAAAAGGCTTTGGGTAAAGTCCATTTATTAAGACATCTTAAACAAATACACGCGAGTGGGAATGACACTTCCGCCAGAAGCACCCGGTTATAATACCGGTCACCCCATCCCTTCCTGCTTCCCGTAGAGACGAGGCTTTCATCTCCAGCACTTAAAGATAAAGTCTCCGCCCGATGCATCTGGCCCATCGCCGAGACTGTGGAATGCACTCAAGTTACCTCACCATCAACACCATTGAATCCTTTACAGTCCAGGCTCGGGGAGCCTGGGGTGGGGCTAATGGTGGCGTGAGGCAACAAGAGTTCGACGAAGTCGGTGAGGATGTAGTTAAGCGTCCTCTCCCGCGGGTCAGAACCAGCCCTGGGGAGCAGGATGTTTCGAACTACGGGGAATGTCCTCCATGTGATGATGCAGTTCCAACTGGCGAGCGGCGAATGGGCCGAGATTACGGTTCCCGTTCGGCTGCGCCCGGTGATGCGGCGGGTGTTGGATTCGTGGTTAGCGACGTCTTGGTGACAAAGAGGCAGCCAGCCGGAGGGTTTGGGCCAGCCGGGTCCCCAGTGCGGCTCATAGAATATCTGATGGATGAGGCATTCATGGGGAGGGCTCAGCAGACTCGCTAGGAAGTCTCGGGTGCTTTGCAGGCGGGGAGCAGGCAGGAACTCAGCAGGCTCGACTCCTAGGTACTGGCCAGGCAGAAGGATGAGGCGTTGGCAGCGGCAGCAAACTGCTCCCAGATGTTGGTCTGGTGAAAGCTTGCCAGGGGTGGCCGATAAGCCATCGGTAAGGAGGCAGCAAACGGGCAAGGATGGTGGTCGCTGACTTGGTGGTGATGATGTCATAAAGAAGCGGCACAGAAGGTTCGGTCTCGGGGTGGTCTTGCTGGCGCAGCGGCGTAGGAGGCCTGGCGGTCGCCTTAATCTCCCAGGTCATTAGGGTCTTTGGCGTTGGCGTGGCGTTCCTGCTGGGATAAGCTGGGCGGGATCCTCTGAGAGATGCGTTCCATCTCCGGGATGGGGAGTTAGTTTCCTCCTGGCGCCATTCCATGGGCTGGCCATAATCATGGCGAATCCCGAGTCAGGGAACCTGTAGGAAGAGGAACTGAAACACACCCCTTTCCCGGAGTTAAGCTCAGTTCTAAGCGGATGGCGGTGGGATCCCGAGGATTAGTGTTTAGATTTAATATGGGAAGGAAGAAGGCTTGTTTTGCAGCCTGTGAAGGTTGCTTTTAATGCAACCCTCCTGGGGCCTACACTCCTCTTTCTTTAGTTGTTTGACAGGAGGGCAGGAGGTAAAGGCGACCCTGGTGGGAATTAGCTGGCGTCATCAGAAGTGCGCGCGAACCTCGAGGGGAGGGAACGAAGGCGAGTCCTGGGGAGTTGTGGGTATGCATACTTAATCAGCAACACAAAAGGGGCTTTGGAGCGCACCTTTTGGGGATAGATTGCATCGAGATAATGAAGCAATCAGGCAATAGAGGCAAATTCCTTGTACACACAAAGGGAGAAAAGAAAGGGGGGTTTCTTTGCAAGGGAGTTGTACTACCGCGGACCTTGGTGGCTAATGCAGGAAGCTGGATGGTGCTAAATTTTGTGATCGAATTATCTTGGGAATTGCAGCCGCCGAGACGCTCCTTAAAGGCGAAGCCGACTGGCGCCAACGCTTTAATGTGGTACTGATAAAGTTGCCAGAAGCTGGGCATAACCCAAACGGGTTTGGATTATTAAGCGGCATAATGGCAGCCCCCTTTTAAACTGGGCCTGTCCTGACAGTGCTGCGGTATCAGGGCGGGCCCAGATTTTTTAATCAGGGAGGAGCCAGTCAGCCAGTGGCTCCGCCTTTACTGGTCGAAAAACAGAAGGAAAAGGGAGGGAGAGGAAACAGATTTCCTGTGGAAGTGGGAGGCAACTCGAAGGCGATTGGAATCAATGATCCGCGGACGGCTTTACTCCATCCCAGACCAGAGTCGCTTTTAACCTGACTCATGAGGTCTCTTCCCAGAAGACATGGATGTCTACAAACGATGGGGCGGACTGAGCTGCCGCTCAAGTCCTGGGCTGTTGACCGCGGCCGGATGCTCATCGCCTTGGTTTGTCTCCCAGATGTCGCGGGCAATCGCCACTGAATTGAACCACTCGCTGCCATCTGATGACGGTAACATCAGCGCCCGGTGTCCACACCAGGCCCTTAAACTTGCGCCAACTATGGCGAAGCTCCAGATATGGACGGAGGCTCGATAGAGTCTCCACGCTCGCGGCCGGTGGTGTAGGCTGCGCCATGTTGGCACTGGGGCTAAGTAGCCTTTATTGAGCGGGCAGCGCGGGGCAAGAGAATCCAGCTGGCGCAGCTGGCTCGGCGGGCAGCTCCTGTAGGATGTTTGTCAGACCTGGAGGTGGATGGGTCGCCCAGTGCGTGGAGTGCGATCCTCCGGGGGCGATGAACAATCTGTTCAGCGAGGCCTTTGGCAGCACCAGCCCAATTGTCCCGGTAGGGATGGGCTCGTCATACTGGGTTGGGGCGACAAGAACCTCGTGGGGAACCAAAGGAGATGGGCTGGGTGCATGCGAGCGAGATGCCACGGAGGTGGTTTGGCCTTGGCGTTTGAGTCTGCTCTGGTGCCTCTCCTCCCTTCTTGGTCCTGGGCAGGAGTTTCCGGCAGACGGTCGTTTCTCCAGTGGAAGCCCTTCAGCAGCGTGGGCACCGGTTTAGGTGGCCTTCTCACTCCTGGGGAGACCCTCCTCCATCGGGGTTGTAGGCCCCCCCGAGACTGCCTACCTCGCCGGAGTGCCGGGTCTGCGCGGTTAAGCAGTCGTCTGAGACTGTCTCCGCGGTGGAAGTGCTGCGGCGAGGAGGCTAGCAGTGGGCGGAGGACCCAATGTCCTGGCAAGCCTTAAGCATGTCGGCCAGTTCAGGATTTTGCCTAGGCCCGTGATTGCCCTGCTGGCACTCCATGGAAGCGTTCTCCTTTGCGGCGCATGAGGGGCTCGTTTGGGCCTCCTCGCTATCTACCTCTTGGCCTTCCTGGAGCCTGTTCACAAATTCAGCATAGGGCTCTTGGGGTTTCTGCCGGATGGAGGAGAAACTCTGGGTTGGCTGGCCCGGCATTGGGGACTTTGACAAAATGCCTTCTCTCGGCCTCAGAAGCGTAAGGGTGGCCTCGAAACGGAACCCCAATCGTCGCTGGGATTGGCAAAAGCGCCGAAGCGTAAAAGCTGAGCTGGCCGGTGTGAAGCGCCCGCCAGAGGTGGCTGCTCTGTTGAAGCATTGCTGGCCGAGACTCACTTTCCCCAGACCACAAGTGCGCGGGGCTCAGGAGCATCTGCGAAGGTGGTTTTCCAGTCATCTGGAACCATTAGGTGGTTCCCTTCGCGATGGCTTCCAGCATGCCTCTCACGTAGGGGCTAGTGACTCTTCGCCCGCATTGCTGGAGCTCGGTAAGGATATTATTATAGCTCAGGGCGATTACTAACTATGCCATCCTCACCGGTATCTGTAAAGTGGATGGGGCACAATGCGAGAATCTCGGCATCGATCTTCCGTCAGAGTTCTTTTCTTCTGCAGATGCGTGGCTATCTCATTCTGCGAAGTTTTGAAACCAGCGCCAAATGCGGGCGCTGGCGGAGGTGCAGTGGCCGAAAAATGAAGCGAACAGGAGAGCAGCTGAGCAGGGAAGTTGAAAATGGCTGGAGGAGCAAGGGGCAGAAAGGAGGACAGGCGGCCCAATTTAGTGGATAGAGAAAATTCGGGGTTGAAATTGAAGGTGAAAGATCGAAAGGAGGGCGGCTACTACAGCAAGGGAGCCATAGGTCTGCAGGCTGATGGCGACAAAACATTGTCTCCGTCTGTAGCAGCGACATCGGTAGCGAAGGCTCTGTCGCGAAGAGTGCGCCCGATGTTTTCCCAGTCCTTAAGATTCAATGTCCCCCTCTGGGTACCATGGACACTGAGCTTCAATCTCCTCAACCAATTTCGCCATCCTTCTCTTCTGAGGACTCCTGCCGCATTTAGTTAAACTTTCAGTTAGATCAACGTGCTTGTCATAAGCCCTGCTTTTGCAAGCTCCCATACTCACCGGTGTTCGTCCGGACGAGAGAGTGTCTAGAGATAGCGTGTCTCTGGATGCGCCGATCAGAGGACGAATACCGCATTGGTCCCTGGATGCGCCCGATCCAGCGGACTTCGGTATCGCCCTTCTGAAGCTGACGGTGAGCAGGTGGAGGTTCGAGGATTCGAGGGTTTCGGCACCAGCTTGTAGTCGACCCGCCGTCAGCGTAAGGAAACGAGGAAGCGAGAGCGGAGATAACATCTGGTGGAGATGTCGCCAGCAGCGCAGACCGAGGTCCGTGTTCCTAGCGAAGTCTCCCGTCTGCGGTTCCTGGCACCTTTTATTGTTACTCTATCGGTGTAGGAGGGAGGGCTGGGGGAGTTCCGGGAGGGGAGGTCGGGAGATCATCATGTGATGTATGATCTCATCTGGCTACGTGCGGAGAGGAGCATACGCGTCTGAGCCTAATCCTCACCTGGGGGCAAGACCATTGTCCCTGCGCCCGGTGATTGAGCCAGACAGTTCACGACCTGTGACTCATGGGGGGATGAGGAGTGGGGGTGCGATGCGACCGGCAAGGCCGCAGGTCCGCTGGCGTCCCAACGTTCTACTACGGCACTGCTGGGTCGGCAGTGCACTACTACACCAGAGGCCGCCTCAGGGGGAGTTGGGAGGGGGGACTTGTTAGGGGATATATGGTTCTGCAAATACCAGCTTCTTTAGAGCTGACGTTGCCAAGTATGGAGCTTTGATACCTCATCAATAAATGCTGCTGATTGATACTTCAGAGTTTGTTTATTCGCTTAAGGTTCTGGGACCTGACGCAGCCACAGGAAAGGAGGATCAGGCAGTCCATGTGAAAGATCTCCTGAAGACCTGGGGAACTGCTGCCTGCTATGGAGACGCTGCCCTTTGGGTCTGGTGGCCAATGCTCGATTCAGCAGAGTGCAGTTTGATGTGTTCATGCGCATTCCCTGGCCATCCTGCAGTTGCCCTGGCTGGGGAAATGGACTTGCCCTGTATATGCTGCATTGTGCATAGAGATGGGTCAAACAACTCTAGAAACCTTGGCATGGATAAGGGCCATCAAATATTGGCTGCATATACATTTTCTAGTGGGATCCAATAGCTATATTCCCTCTCTGTTTATCAGATCACTTTATTTCAGAATGGTATACTTTGATCTTTAGAAAGGTTGAAGCTATTGGTTTCCCCTTGGAATCGCTCCTTATGCTCACAAAGGTGGAAGCCTTCAGACTAGTTAAGAATAGGCTCTTGGATCTTGATTTTCATAATTTGACTCTTGCTGCCAAGACAACCTGTTCTCCGACTACATTATTAGAACATAAGAACATAAGAACAAGCCAGCTGGATCAGACCAGAGTCCATCTAGTCCAGCACTCTGCTACTCGCAGTGGCCCACCAGGTGCCTTTGGGAGCTCACATGCAGGAGGTGAAAGCAATGGCCTTCTGCGGGTGTTGCTCCCGATCACCTGGTCTGTTAAGGCATTTGCAATCTCAGATCAAGGAGGATCAAGATTGGTAGCCATAAATCGACTTCTCCTCCATAAATCTGTCCAAGCCCCTTTTAAAGCTATCCACGCGAGCGTGGAATTATGGCAGCATATCTTCGTCTGCTGATTAATCCCACCCAGAGGAGAGCCTCGGCTACTGCAAGATGTAATGTGCTGCCATCAGCTCTGCTGGAGGGAAGATTTAAGAATATGGGACGTTCTAAAAGAGCTTGTTCATGTGATATGACTACGGTTGAAACACTTGACCATTCTCTGTTTCGATGCCCTAAATACAATAAGATACGCATGAAATACATGAATTCCATTTTCTTGCAATGTTCTCAGTGGCATGAGTGTTATAAGATACCCAATCTCCTGAACAGCTCTGATGTGCTCTTTTGTGAAACTGTTGCAAATTTTATACTGGAAATTAGTAGTTTTGACTGCATTTCTTAACCTTGTTTTGTTTTGAAATTTTGTCTTGTTTTATATGCCAATAAAGGCTTGTGTTGTGACTTGCCCTGTATAAATGGTGGAACTCTTCTCAAGAGTCATCCAAGCAGTTGTGTGGCAGACTGACTGCAGGAGCAAGCAAGAGCTTTGCTTGTATACGCAGGGAGATGGCATGGCAGGCAAGGGAACAAAGCAGCAGTTTCTATGAAGGCACAGGGAGCTGCCTGGTACTAAATCAGGCCTTTTGTCTACTTAGACGGGCAACAGCTCTCCAGAGTCTCAGATTGCACTCTTTCATGCCCCCAATGGCCAGGGGTGTTGAACCTTTCTGCATGGCAAGCAGGGAGCCTCTTGGCCTCTCCACCATCTTGCCCAATCCCCTCCCCGCAGGCCTGGCATGTTTGAAAAGAAGCTTCTGTCTGGAAGCAGCAAAGAACAGGTATCAGCTCTGCCCCCGCCCCGCCCCCCCCCATGTGAGCCCACTCAGCAGGGGAGATGGAAGGCATTGGGATGTCCCTCTGCACAGTTTAGCGGATCCCTCTCATGAGGGCTCAAATTCTTCTTCTTCTTCTTCTTCTTCTTCTTCTTCTTCTTATTATTATTATTATTATTATTATTATTATTATTATTATTATTATTATTATTATTATTATTATTATTATTATTATTAAATCAATCAGTCAATCAGTCAATCAACCAATCAATCAATCAATCAATTAATTAATTAATTGAATTTGATAAACCGCCCACCCCCGGAGGGCTCTGGGCGGTGTACAACAAAATCACAACTAAAACAATGTGCCCAATAAATAAGTGATAAGTAGTTAAAATACAAAACTCAGAATAAGCAGCCTTCTAAAACCCAGAAAAAACAATATTAATAATACTAATACTAAAAACAATATTAATAATACTAAGTTCCTGGAAGTTTCCTCCAAATTGGATGGAGAGAAAGAAATAAGATCTAAAAATGTGTGATGTCTCTGATTAACTCCAGAGCGGGAAATTGGGGGCGGGGGGGAGGGGCGGGTGTAGGGTCCTTTGGGCGAGGGAAACAGCTTCTGAGGATTTCATTCCAGTTGCCTGGGAGACAACACAAAAAAAAAATACATCTGGGAGCGTGTTGATCATTGAAACCGGTGCAAATGTCACGCAAATGTAATAAGATCTCTGCACACCTGATCTAACGAGGATATTAATGAATCCAGCGTTTTAAGGAACAAAACAAACGGCCCTCATTCTGTGCACTTTCCCCCAAATGTGTCAGTGACTGCCAATCTGCCCGTTGCGTCGCTTTCAAACATAGAATGCCTGTTTGCAAATGTCGCTTCCAAAATTGTTCCGCGCACACATGGCGCTCACGTCCCCACCAAGCCGTCGTGAAAGAGGCATTTCTCATGTGGCTGCCAGGGAGTTTAACACCCGGGCTGTGAGTCGATTGGCGGCTTGCTCAGATTTTCACTTCAGGGGGGGCCAAAGACTGAAATTCAACCACCTACTCAAGTTCAGGAGAGGAAGAGAAGGTCTTTAGTCCCATTTTTTCTCTACCTTAAGGAGTCTCAGAATGGCTGACACTCACAATCCCCACAACAGGCACCTTGCGAGAGAGGTGAGAACTGTTCTGAGAGAGTTCTGAGAGAACTGCAGCAAGCCCAAGGTCACCCAGCAGGCTTCATGTGCAGGAGCACGGAAATTAATCCAGTTCACCAGACAGGAGTCCGCCGCTCACATGGAGGAGTGGGGAATCGAACCCAGAAGAGAAGAAGAAGAAGAGGAGTTTGGATTTATATCCCCCCTTTCTCTCCTGCAGGAGACTCAAAGGGGCTGACAATCTCCTTGCCCTTCCCCCCTCACAACAAACACCCTGTGAGGTAGAAGAAGAAGAAGAAGAGTTTGGATTTATATCCCCCCTTTCTCTCCTGTAGGAGACTCAAAGGGGCTGACAATCTCCTTTCCCTTCCCCCCTCACAACAAACACCCTGTGAGGTGGGTGGGGCTGAGAGAGCTCCGAGAAGCTGTGACTAGCCCAAGGTCACCCAGCTGGCATGTGTGGGAGTGCACAGGCTAATCTGAATTCCCCAGATCAGCCTCCACAGCTCAGGCGGCAGAGCTGGGAATCAAACCCGGTTCCTCACGGTTAGATACACGAGATCTTAACCTCCTACGCCACTGCTGCTCCCAGTTTGGTTTTATACTCTGCCTTTCCCTCCTGTAAGGAGGCTCACGGGAGCTTGCAAATGCCTATCCTTTTCCCTCCCCACAACAGACACTTCGTGAGGCAGGTGGGACTGAGAGAGTTCTGAGAGAACTGTGTGGCCCAAGGCCACCCAGCAGGCTTCAAGTGGAGGAGCAGGGAAACATGTCCGGTTCACGTCCACCAGATTAGAGCCCCCTGCTCATGTGGAGGAGTGGGGAATTGAGCCCAGTTCTCCGGCTCAGAGTCCATCCCTCTTAGCCACTGTACCAGGCCGGCTTAGAGCCCAACACTCTCAACTGCAGCACTAGACCAGTTCAGGACCAGGACAGGGAAGGGATGCAGCAAAAGGGACTTTTTCCTCCTTCCGCTCCACTGCCCCCTTCTCCACAGAGCAGCCACACGACTGAGGAGACCGGAGCAGATGGGTCTGGACAGCCAGAGGCCGGCTGATCTGGTCTGTGTGCAGGCAGGGTGGGCCTCTCGTGGTTCCTTTGCTGAAAGAGCCCCACCCGACCCCACCCGGTGGTGGGATCCAAACATTTTAGGAACAGGTTCCCACAGTGGTGGGATTCAAACTGCGGCGTAGCGCCAATGGGGCTGGGCGGGGCACGACGGGGGCGTGGCCGGGCATTCCGGGGGCGGGGCGTTCCTGGGCGGGGCTGTGGCAAGGTCGCAGCCGCTGCGCCGGTCCTTGGGCGGGAAACGAATGCACGCAGGCACAGGCTGCCACGCACGCCGGTGCACCTCCTGCTAGACTGCTTCAAGTTCTGCGCGCTACTGCTGAGAGGAAGCGCGTAACTGAGCCCAAAATCATGTGGCAAAATCACCCATGAGTCACCCCCTCTCGGCACACACAAATAATGAGTAACCTACTCTCGGGAACCTGTGAGAACCGGCTGGATCCCACCTCTGACCCCACCCCACCTCCCAGGTTGCTCTCACTAGAGGGGGAAGAGCCCTGCTGCCTCCCCCCAAACTGTGCCCTGAGTTAGAAGAAGAAGTTACTCACGGCCCCACAGTGGAGGTGACGGTGGACAGATTGGAGCAGCGCAGCTTGATCCCGTTGACGCCCGTCTTGTCTGTGCCGTTGGCTGGTGAGTGAACCTTTGAAGGGGACAGAGAGAAAAGGGATGGGGGGGGTGTAGCGGGAGCTGCAGGGGTGTCACGAGCAAACCTCAAGGCCACGCCAGCAGCCACGTCTGAAGGTCCCTCCGCAGAGGCTGCCGGGAAAGAGGGCTCTGCCCAGGCTGCCCAAACGGCCGGGGGGCTTCCCTTCCAGCTGGAGCTCTGCTTGTGAGAGAGACCAAGGCATGGCTGCCCCCCCCCCCATCCTCAAATGGCACTACTGGGCTCAGTGGACTCCACCATGGGGTGCCGGGGGGGGGGCGATCATAGCATCAGACAAGTCTTAAGTTGGAAAGGGCGTCAGGACAACCCAGCTCACCCCCTGCACTGTGCAGTATGAGCTCAAGCAGCCCTGTCCAATAAGAAGAAGAAGAAGAGTTTGGGTTTATATCCCCCCTTTCTCTCCTGCAGGAGACTCAAAGGGGCTGACAATCTCCTTGCCCTTCCCCCCTCACAACAAACACCCTGTGAGGTGGGTGGGGCTGAGAGAGCCCCGAAGAGCTGTGACTAGCCCAAGGTCACCCAGCTGGCGTGTGTGGGAGTGCCCAGGCTAATCTGAATTCCCCAGATAAGCCTCCACAGCTCAGGCGGCAGAGCGGAGAATCAAACCCGGTTCCTCCAGATTAGATACACGAGCTCTAAACCTCCTACGCCACTGCTGCTCCACTTCAGTAGCTCCAGGAACGGAGCCTCCACCCTCGCCTTGAGCAGCCGATTCCACCGCTGAACAGGCTTCTCCAATATCCCACCGCCCAGTCTTGCCTTTGTCCCACGGCTGTGTCTCTCCCCTGGCTTCCACCCCCAACCCCGGTGGCAGGTTTCCCTTCTTTTCGCTGGCTTTCCCGCCCCCTTACACGCCCTTCTTCTCCCTCTTGGCTCACCTTCTTCCACTGCTGCGGCTGCAGGTAGGTGGACAACCCTGGCCTGACCAGCATTTCCCGCAGACCACCTTGGCTGAGGATTCAGGTCATTTCCCAGGAGGGGCCATCCAGTGGCAAGCACCTGTGAGCCCGTTCCTCCCTGCCCTCTGCATTGCCTTTCGCACACATACCTGCAGCTTAAAAGCATTGGCACAGGTGCCTTCTGGGCAGAATTCCGGCCTCCCCCAGGCACCCCACGGCCCTCCATTGCCAACACTGATGACCTGCTTGTCGTTCGGGGGCCTTCCGGCCTTTGCCAGGTGTTCGGATCCCACAGTGAGGCTGTGAACGAGGCAGAGGAGGATGCCCACAGAGGCGCGCATGATGTCGAGCTCCGGCAGCCTCTGTGCCCAGCTGGAAAGCAGGTTTTTGTCCTCAGCCGGCAACACCCACTTGTCCTGATGGCTAAGCAGAGCTCTTATCTCCCAGGCTGAGGTCGGAGTGTCCTGGGCTCCCTGAACACCTGCCCTGGAGGTCCACACAGAGGTCAGCAGCAGGCTCCAGGCTCCGTTCAGAAGACGCTGCTTTTATCTCGGAAGCTGTTGCTGGCCAAACAAGCAGCTGGGTGGGGAAGGACAGGAGGCCTCGAATGGCCACGGCTCGTGGCACAGACTGGCTCGTGGCCCTGGCCAGCCCCATGACTGCTCGAGGCAGCCACCTTTAGGGGTGCAAAGCTGTCAGGACTGAGCTTGTCGGTGCCAAATGGCAGGTAGGGCAGGGGGAGGCGGTTTACCATCCTTTGATGGGTAAGGTGACCAGATTGTCACCTTTGTAAACCGGGACCCAGGCGGGTGGGCAGCCGCGTGCGCACGCCCGCAGGAGCACACTGCCTTTTGGGGCGCTCCCCAGTTGCCCGCCCTGTGACAGGGCAGGAAAAGGGGAGCGCCCCAGAAAGAAGTGCGTCAGCCTTCCAAAAATCAGGACAGTTCAACAAACCCACGGGATGCGGGACAAATTGGTTTAAGGCGGGACTGTCCCACCAAAAGTGGAACGTCTGGTCACCTTGTTGATGTGGGACGAAAGTCCAGTGTCTTTCCCTTGGTGCCCCGGGGTACCCTGGGCACAGGTCTTATCAAGGGAAGGTGTGTCCTGTTTCCAGGCTCGCAGTGCTTTGTAGTAAATGCTTTGTAGTTTGTAGAGGGGAGTAGGGGCAGTTTGAATCTGTGGGAGGGGGCAATGGGATATAGGTAGTGGGTTTGCGCGGGAATCGCCAGATTCCTCTTTCTAAGATGTTACCTACATTCTGAAATAAAGGCTTTAGAACTAATCTACAGTTTCTGTTGTTTCCAGATCTGAGGTCTGACAAAAACTCAGAGAGACCTCCAGGAACCCCTTGCAATGCCCGGTCTGAATTCTTGTTGGGGCACAATTGCACGTCGCCTGAGTGACCAGCATCCTGTGGGCAGACTATTAAATGTCATTATTAAATAGATGAGGGTCACATGGCAGACCCCTGGTGCCCTTCGGGGTGTGTCCTGCAAAGAGACCTCAGAAGCCATTCCTTCCCTGGGAGAAGCCCACGTGGTCCATTTGTAGGAGTCCCAAATGTCACCAAGGACGCCTGGACGGTGAGTGCATTTATTCATTAACCCGCTTTTCTCCCCAGTTGGGGCTCAATGCAGTTCATAACATCATTCTCCCCGTCTCCATTTTCCTGGAACAGCAACCCTGCAAGTAGGCCATGCTGAGACTCTGTGACAGGCCCAGGGCCACCCGATGAGATACTGTGGTAGAAATGGGGATTCGAGCCCAGATCTTCCGGGATTCTGTCCCACCGCTCCGTCCACTCTGCTACACCTACTCCCAAAGGCTAGCATACTACATCTGGGGCCACTGATTTCATCGTGGGAGGCTGCCTCTGCGAACTTGTGGGATTTAAAATATAACCATGGACAGGGCTGGGGCCCACCCAGCAACCTCCCCCACCCATTCACACTGCCCTGGCAAGCTGGTTGTGCCCCTGTTGCCGTGGGGCAGGGCGACACCCATGCATCACCAGTCCCTGCCCCCCCCGCCCCCTCCTCATTGCCCGTCTCCCTGTCTCGTCTCTCCTCTGAAGCCAGTACGATCCCCCTTTCCCTTCGGAGGGGCAAAGGCCTCTCAGGTGTCAATCATTAACTGGGATTGTTTACTTAGCAGACCTTTTTGTGTTGGGTTGGATGCGTAACTTTGCTTTTGTTTATTTTTGTTATCTGGCTTATATGGAGGTATGGATCTTTGACTTGGTGAGGCTGCAACACACCCGTCAGCAGAATGGAGGAGGTGTCATAATAACATAAGAACATAAGAACAAGCCAGCTGGATCAGACCAGAGTCCATCTAGTCCAGCTCTCTGCTACTCGCAGTGGCCCACCAGGTGCCTTTGGGAGCTCACAGGCAGGAGGTGAAAGCAATGGCCTTCTGCTGCTGCTGCTGCTGCTCCCGAGCGCCTGGTCTGCTAAGGCATTTGCAATCTCAGATCAAAGTGGATCAAGATTGGTAGCCATAGATCGACTTCTCCTCCATCAATCTGTCCAAGCCCCTTTTAAAGCTATCCAGGTTAGTGGCCATCACCACCTCCTGTGGCAGCATATTCCAAACACCAATCACACGTTGCATGAAGAAGTGTTTCCTTTTATTAGTTCTAATTCTTCCCCCCAGCATTTTCAATGGATGCCCCCTGGTTCTAGTATTGTGAGAAAGAGAAAAATTTCTCTCTGTCAACATTTTCTACCCCATGCATAATTTTATAGACTTCAGTCATATCCCTCCTCAGACGTCTCCTCTCAGAATCCCAAACTCTGCAGCCTCTCCTCATAAGGAAGGTGCTCCAATCCCTCAATCATCCTCATTGCCCTTCTCTGCACTTTTTCTATCTCTTCAATATCCTTTTTGAGATGTGGCAACCAGAACTGAACACAGTACTCCAAGTGCGGTCGCACCACGGCTTTATATAAGGGCATGACAATCCTTGCAGTTTTATAATCAACCTTTCCTAATTATCCCCAGCATAGAGTTTGGAGGCTTATCTGGTGGACCAGCATAGAATTATCCCCAGCATTGTGTCCTCTCTGAGGGTGCTGGTTAAAGTCAGGGAACCAGGTCCAGGGGTCACAGAAATCTCTCCCCTCCCTACCACCCTGACGTATCATAACAGCAGACCCCAAACCCCTGTGGATCCCCACCCCACTCGAAACACACACACACACACACCCCTGCCCTCTCTTTGGTTCCCACCATGCCTGCCTGCCTGCTTGCAATGAGTCAGGGCTGGATCTCCATCTGGAGTCCTCTCTGTGTCCTGAGGCTCTTGGCCTGGGCAAGGAAGATGGCTGACTGGACCAACCTTTAGTGCTGAGCTCTGCACAGGGGGGATGAATGGCTCCTCGCTGATTAGTTGGAGAAAAGCTAAAATAAGAAGCAAGAGGGTAGGAATCACTTCTGTAATGCAAAGTAATTGCCATTGCTTTCCCATCCTGCATGTGAGCTCCCAAAGGCACCTGGTGGGCCACTGCGAGTAGCAGAGAGCTGGACTAGATGGACTCTGGTCTGACCCAGCTGGCTTGTTCTTATGTTCTTATGTTCTCTAGGTTAGGAGAGACCTAGACCAGGTGCTCAGGAGCAGCAGCAGCAGAAGGCCATTGCTTTCCCATCCTGCACGTGAGCTCCCAAAGGCACCTGGTGGGCCACTGCGAGTAGCAGAGAGCTGGACTAGATGGACTCTGGTCTGATCCAGCTGGCTTGTTCTGATGTTCTTATGTTCTCTAGGTTAGGAGAGACTCTAGACCAGGTGCTCAGGAGCAGCAGCAGCAGAAGGCCATTGCTTTCCCATCCTGCACGTGAGCTCCCAAAGGCACCTGGTGGGCCACTGCGAGTAGCAGAGAGCTGGACTAGATGGACTCTGGTCTGATCCAGCTGGCTTGTTCTTATGTTCTTATGTTCTCTAGGTTAGGAGAGACCTAGACCAGGTGCTCAGGAGCAGCAGCCGCAGAAGGCCATTGTGTTCACATCCTACATGTGAGCTCCCCAAGGCACCTGGTGGGCCACTGCGAGTAGCAGAGAGCTGGACTAGATGGACTCTGGTCTGATCCAGCTGGCTTGTTCTTATGTTCTTAAGTCCTTGAGTGACACCAAAAGGCAGATGGGGGCAAAGGGCAGGCAGGCAGCCCCCACCCTGAGTCTCTCCTCAGCCCAAGAGAGCCACAGATGCCCAAGGACTTTCCAGCTAGAAGGGGGGAGGCAGCGGGGTGGGGGTGGCGGAAAGGCAGAGGGAGAAAACGTCACAGTTTGTGGAAGGAGGGTCCATTTTATACATGCTCAGGAGGAGGAAAGAGCCCACCGTAGCCCGAGAGAACAGCCATGTGCCCACGGTCCCGAGAAAGGAAAGGTGGGCCCCTCCCCCTTCCCGCCTTGCAGGTGGGGCAGGAAGCCAGGGTGTGAAGGGGCCTCTTTATACCATCCTGGGAGACATGTCTCTGCCCAGGGAAGAGGATGGGTATCTATTCCCACTTCTTTTGCCCTTGCTCAGCCTGTTGTGTTCCCCTGGGCAGCGTGTGCTTCCGACTTACTGGTTAAATTTCTTTCTACATTAAGCCCCATTCAGAAGCAGAAGCCCAGAGAGGAGGAGGAGGAGGAGGAGGAGGAGGAGGAGGAGGAGGAGGAGGAGGAGGAGGAGGAGGAGAAGAAGAAGAAGAAGAAGAAGAAGAAGAAGAAGAAGAAGAAGAAGAAGAAGAAGAAGAAGAAGAAGAAGAAGAAGAAGAAGAAGAAGAAGAAGAAGAAGAAGAAGAAGAAGAAGAAGAAGAAGAAGAAGAAGAAGAAGAAGAAGAAGAAGAAGAAGAAGAAGAAGAAGAAAAGTTAGTTTGGATTTATACCCCACCTTTCTCCCCTGTTAGGAGTCTCAAGGTGGTTTACAAACTCCTTTTCTCTTCCCACAGTAGACCCCTCATGAGGTTAGCAGGGTTGAGGGAGTCCTGAAAGAACCGTGACTGGCCCACTCAGCAGGCTTCATGTGCAGGAGCAGGGAAACAAACCCAGTTCACCAGATGAAGACTCCATCGTCCATGTGGAGGAGTGGGGAATCAAACCCGGTTCTCCAGATTAGAGTCCACCTGCTCTCAACCACTACGCACCATGCTGGAGAGACGGTCCAAGTCAGTTCTGAGCTCCCCTCTCTTGTCGGCTCCCCCAATATCCTGGGTTCGTCCTTGTGGTTGTCCCCTGTCACTGGAACCCAATGGTGACGCACCTCATAGCCTGGGCACTCCCATACACGCCAGCTGGGTGACCTCGGGCTAGTCACAGCTTCTCGGAGCTCTCTCAGGCCCACCTACCTCACAGGGCGTTTGTTGTGAGGGGGGAAGGGCAAGGAGATTGTCAGCCCCTTGGAGTCTCCTGCAGGAGAGAAAGGGGGGATATAAATCCAAACTCCTCCTCCTCCTCCTCCTCCTCCTCCTCCTCCTCCTCTTCTTCTTCTTCTTCTTCTTCTTCCTATTTAGTTCTGACTTTCACACTCCTCGGCGCTTCCCACCCAAGAGTCTCCTGCCTCTGCATAAGTTGCAGCTGCTGTTCCACCCTGAGAGGCAGCGTGGTGTAGTGGTTAAGAGCAGGTGCACTCTAATCTGGAGAACCAGGTTTGATTCCCAGCTCTACCACTTGAGCTGTGGAGGCTTATCTGGTGGACCAGATTTATTTCTTCACTTCTACATTCCTGCTGGGTGACCTTGGCTCCTAGCCACAGTTCTTCGGAGCTCTCTCAGCCGCACCCACCTAACAGGGTGTTTGTTGTGAGAGGGGAAGGGAAAAGAGATTGTAAGCCCCTCTGAATCTCCTCAGAAAGAAAGGGAGGGGGATATAAATCCAAACTCCTCCTCCTCCTCCTCCTCCTCTTCTTCTTCTTCTCCTCCTCCTCCTGCTCCTGCTCCTCCTCCTCCTCTTCTTCTTCTTCTCCTCCTCCTCCTCCTCCTCCTCCTCTTCCTCTTCTTCTTCTTCTTCTCCTCCTCCTCTTCTCCTTCTCCTTCTCCTTCTCCTCCTTCTTCTCCATCTTCTTCTCCTTCTCCTTCTCCTTCTTCTCCTTCTTCTCCTCCTTCTCCTTCTTCTCCTTCTTCTCCTTCTTCTCCTTCTCCTTCTCCTTCTCCTTCTCCTTCTTCTCCTTCTTCTCCTTCTTCTCCTTCTCCTTCTCCTTCTCCTCCTCCTCTTCTTCTTCTTCTCCTCCTCCTCCTCCTCCTCCTCTTCCTCTTCTTCTTCTTCTTCTCCTCCTCCTCTTCTCCTCCTCCTTCTCCTTCTCCTCCTTCTTCTCCATCTTCTTCTCCTTCTCCTTCTTCTCCTCCTTCTCCTCCTTCTCCTCCTTCTCCTTCTTCTCCTTCTTCTCCTTCTTCTCCTTCTCCTTCTCCTTCTCCTTCTTCTTCTTCTTCTTCTTCCTCCTCTGTGCCTAGGAATGCATTTTTCTTGGCCTTATGACACTCCTTTGTGTGATCCACAAGTGGGGACAGCCAAACTGCTGCTAACAATCCCCATGATTGTTCTGAATATCTTTCTTTCCCCTGCTGATAATCCTGTTTTGACTGCCGTGACGTCAGTTTTCATATCCAGAAATAATGGTGTTGGCACATTTAGTGATTATCTTGATTATAATAATTTTGATAGTTATAATTGTTTCAGGTTATTACTCTGACAACTAATTTCGATCATACAGACAGAGGAGTTGCCAAACGGAGGCTGCAGCCGTGTGGGCTGTCCTGATTATCGGATGTTTTGACAGCTGAAATTATTTTCCAGGACTGGGGTTAAACTTGGCAAACGGGTGGGAGATCTGAAGATGCATCACAGAGGCAGTTTTCACTTCAATGAGATGCCCTGATGGGAAGTTTAACCCTTTCCCTCCGAGCGATTTCCTCATCCTCTACATCCCCCTTACAGATGTCACTGGGAACACTGGTTGTAAAGTGGCTGTTTCCTACAGCAGTGGGGTGAAAATTCAGAGCGCTGTTAACCCTTTCCTCCCCCCTCTCGCATGTGCCCTGCACAGGCCCTCCCTGAGAAAGCTCTGGAGGGGTGTCGGCCACACTTCCCCGGTCTTTCAAGGAGCATCATCTTGACTTCTCTGAGCCGAGAGCGCTTGAAAAAGTGCCGGAACTCTCATCCTCCTGCCTCCCTCCTGAACTGAAGGCTCTTCCCCTCCCCAGCTACTTGTCAGCAAAGATTTGAGAGACGCCAACCGGTTGTTTAGCGCAAGCAGCGCATAATTGACATGCAATTAAAGCAACATTATTTGATCCAGGAAAAGCTGGATCCTACTCCAACTTCAAGGCCGTGGGCTTTGCAAATAATAAACGGGCACTGCTGCCGCCTCGCTTATTAGGAACGACATTCGGCTGTAATGATGGACCTAAATCAGCACTCAGCCGTGGACTCCGTTTGAAAAGGTCCTCAGTCTGCCGCCTCCAAAAGAACCGGAACCACCGACCGACAGAGAACCTGAGGCCCGGAGAGTGCAGGAAGAGCCTTTTCGGATGCAGTCTTGCAATCTGCCGCGTTCTGGAACCGGCCACTCAGCCCCAGCAACAACGCGCTGATTGCGTCAGCCGAAGGAGATTCTTCACCAACTTGCCTCTTCTCTGAAGCTTCCTCAAGATGGGACCACAAGGTGGCTGTTCAGGGACGGTGCCAGCCGGGCTGTTTGGCCGTGGTCCAGTGGATCTTGTTCCTAACATTTCACCTGCATCTGTGGCTGGCATCCTCAGAGGTGTACGAACAAGATCCGCCCGACCACGGCCACACAGCCTGGAAAACCCACCACAACCAGTGAGGGTCCATTTAGTCCTGCCTCCATTCTGACCCAGTGGCTAACCCGTCCCAACAACGGGCCGTGGAAGCCTTCTCCTGCTGGTGGCCCCTCCCCGCTCTGAGGTGAGCGGGAGGGGGCTGTGCCGAGGGCTTTCTCTGTGATAGCCCCCTCTTTATGGAATGCTCTCCCTTGAGGAAAACTCTATGCTGGGGATCATTAGGAAAGGAGTTGAGAATAAAACTGCAAAGATTGTCATGCCCTTATATAAAGCAGTGGTGCGACCGCACTTGGAGTCCTGTGTCCAGTTCTGGTCGCCGCATCTCAAAAAGGATATTGAGGAGATAGAAAAAGTGCAGAGAAGGGCAACGAGGATGATTGAAGGATTGGAGCACCTTCCTTATGAGGAGAGGCTGCAGCGTTCTGGGACTCTTTAGTTTGGAGAGGGAGACGTCTGAAGGGGATATGGACTGAAGCTCTATATAGGGCCAATTATGCATGGGGTAGAAAATGTTGACAGAGAGGAAATTTTTCTCTCTTTCTCCACCCGAAAAAGACTAGATCCAGGGGGGCATCCATTGAAAATGCTGGGGGGAAGAATTAGGACTAATAAAAGGAAACACTTCTTCACGCAACATGTGATTGCTGTTTGGAATATGCTGCCACAGGAGGTGGTGATGGCCACTAACCTGGATAGCTTTAAAAGGGGCTTGGACAGATTTATGGAGGAGAAGTCGATCTCTGGCTCCCAATCTTGATCCTCCTTGATCTGAGATTGCAAATGCCTTAGCAGACCAGGCGCTCGGGAGCAGCAGCAGCAGCAGCAGCAGAAGGCCATTGCTTTCGCCTCCTGCAGATGAGCTTCCAAAGGCACCTGGTGGGCCACTGCGAGTAGCAGAGGGCTGGACTAGATGGACTCTGGTCTGATTCAGCTGGCTTGTTCTTATGTTCTCTAGGTTAGGAGAGACCTAGACCAGGTGCTCAGGAGCAGCAGCAGCAGAAGGCCATTGCTTTCACCTCCTGCACGTGAGCTCCCAAAGGCACCTGGTGGGCCACTGCGAGTAGCAGAGAGCTGGACTAGATGGACTCTGGTCTGATCCAGCTGGCTTGCTCTTATGTTCTTATGAGAGGTCCAACAGGCACAGACATTATACATCTTTCAGCACCTGATTAAGTCCTCCATGTTTGCCCTGACATTGGACTGATTTATGCCTGCAACTCCCAGACCACTGACTTTTTGGAACCTGCCCTACACCTGCCCCTGCACCTGCAAGGTTGAATGACGGGGGGCAGGATTTTGGGGTATTGGTTTTTATTGTTCTTAGGAGAAACTTTATATGTTTTTTAGGAGATACTTTATATGTTTATGGCTCATTCCGCACATGCAGAATAAGGCACTTTCAAACTGCTTTCAGTGCTCTTTGAAGCTGTGCGGAACGGCAAAATCCGCTTGCAAACAGTTGTGAAAGTGGTTTGAAAATGCATTATTTTGCCTGTGCGGAAGGGGCCATTATGATTATGTTTTATTGCAGTGTTTAGATACATTTTTATATTGTGCAACCCACACTATTTTTTTTAATACAACAAAAAAATCAAGCTGCCGTTCCGCACTGTTCCAAGATGGAGTCACGGTGGCGCAGGTTTCTTTCGATCAGTCCTGAGCCTCTTTCTCAACAGCTTCGCTCGGTATCGGCTTGGAGACGTCACCCAGGGGGTGCTGCAGAGGCTTCTGGGGACGACGGACCCTAAAGGAGAGGGGGAGTTTTCAGACTGGACACGCCTGCATTTCCTGAAGCATCCAAACCAACATTTAAAAACTTTTAAAACAGTTTTTGTTAACAAATATATATATATATACCTGGCTGGAGGCTGGGAAGGGGGTGAGAGGAAATCCATGTGCTTGTTCGTTTGTTTGTTTTTCCTCCTAGAGGCCATCAGAGGTGGGCCCGGTCCTTACCTTGAAGAGCCCTGCTGGCGCCTGTGAGCATGAAAAGTTGTGCACCTTCCCAAGGCTGCGGTTTTCTCCTGGTGTGAGCGGAGGCACCCAGAGGGGGCTTCCAGAGGGGGCAAGTGTGGGGCGAGGAGGGGCTGCCTTGGCGAGGGACCTGCTGGGGACGAGGATAAACTTGCCAAAAGGCTCCCCTGTGACATCGGCAGGGATGAGGCCTCCTTACGCCGCCAGCAAGATGCTCTCTTCGATCGGCAGTGGCCACTCACACTGAGCCAGTGGAAACCCTGCTTTGTGCTGGATGGAAGACTTGTGGGTGAAGATGAATGGATTCCCCACTCACTCCCTCTGGGGTCTGGATGCGGCTGTACAGGCGCCGCTGCTCTGTTGGCTCCGTCTAAGTCAGTGATGGAGAACCTTTTCGAGGCCGAGTGCCCAAACTGCAACCCAAAACCCACTTATCCGTAGCAAAGTGCCAACACGGCAATTTAACCGGAATACTGAGGTTTTCGTTTACTCGGGAGTAAGCTTGGTGGTAGTCAGTGACTTTGCTTTGAAGCAACCGTGCAACTCTTCCAACGGGTGAATCACGACCCTAGGAGGGTTTACTCAGAAGCAAGCCCCATTGCCAGCAACCGAGCTTACTCCCAGGTTAAGGATCACACTTTAGTTCTTCGCATGAAAATCAGTGGGGTTTAACAGCGCTTAACAGGGTTACCTACACTGCTTCCCCAAAACTAGGTCTTAGGTTTAATGCTAATAATTGAGCCCAGCAGCCCAGGCCAGCCTAGATGTGAGTGGGGGGCACTCTGTTTGTGTGTGCCCACAGAGAGGGCTCTGAGTGCCACCTCTGGCACCCGTGCCATAGGTTCGCCACCACTGGTCTAAGTCAAGGGCAACCTTTTACATGCCATTAATTTCACCTTTTCATTACCATTCTGGAGAAGGTGGGGGGGTGCCCCTGCTGCTGCTGCCTCGAGTGAGCGCTTGGCTCCCCTCCCGTGGCAGAGAGAAGATGCGGGGGGGGGGCCCTCTGTTTGCCGGGGGCCGATTGCTGGTTGAGCCTTGAACGGTGAGGCTGCTTCTTGTCAGAAGGGTGAGCGCTCCACGGCTCTTGATCTGTAGCTCTTGGCCTGGGGGGCAGGACTGGGGCCCTGGAAGGAGCGAACAAGCTTTCCCATCAGCACACAAAGGAAATTCTGTGGCGAAGGAATCTACAGTGATTGCTTGGGCCCCTTTCCTGTCACCTGCTGCAGGGGAGACGTCGTGCTTGTTTTCCTCTCTGAGGATAAGATGGACTTCACTTGTCAAAAAGGTAAACTAATAGGTGCCTTTTTAGACGAAGAGGCTCAGTGACCAGAGGAAAGTGCAGAGAAGGGCAACGAGGATGATTGACGGACTGGAGCACCTTCCCTATGAGGAGAGGCTGCAGCGTTTGGGGCTCTTCAGTTTGGAGAGGAGACGTCTGAGGGGGGATAGGATGGAAGTCTATAAAATGATGCATGCGGTAGGAAATGTTGACAGAGAGACATTTTTCTCTCTTCCTCACAATACTAGAACCAGGGGGCATCCATTGAAAATGCTGGGGGGAAGAATTAGGACTAATAAAAGGAAACACTTCTTCACGCAACATGTGATTGGTGTTTGGAATATGCTGCCACAGGAGGGGGTGATGGCCACTCACCTGGATAGCTTTAAAAGGGGCTTGGACAGATTTATGGAGGAGAAGTCGATTTATGGCTACCAATCTTGATCCTCTTTGATCTGAGATTGCAAATGCCTTAACAGTCCAGGTGCTCGGGAGCAGCAGCCGCAGAAGGCCATTGCTTTCACATCCTGCACATGAGCTCCCAAAGGCACCTGGTGGGCCACTGCGAGTAGCAGAGTGCTGGACTAGATGGACTCTGGTCTGATCCAGCAGGCTAGTTGTTATGTTCTTATGTTCTTATGAAGGTGTAATAGCCATGAAACTTTCCACAGGTGACCACAAAATAAAAGGGAAGGGAATATATCTTCTAAATGTAAAAGGAGAATTCCTAAGCCAGTTAGAAGGGAAATTAGAAGGGAGGATTCACTTTCTGCTGAAGTTATCTCACAAGGGAGATCTTTGTAGAGTAGGTCTCTAACTCTAACAGCAGGCTAGTTCTTATGTTCTTAAAGGAAGAGGGCTCCTCATGAGATCAAGGAAGGGGGGGATTTCATGGACAGAAAGTAGGAGGCCCTGCAGAGGGCTGGGGAGACCTGTTGGAGGGACAACGCGGGAATTAACTTCCCCAATGAGGTTCTGGGAGATGAAGAATGGGCCCAAAGACATCCAGCAAGGAGGCATCCAGGACCTTCAGAGATCTGCAGTCAATTCCAGGCTCTCAAAGAGGAGCAGAGACAGAAATGGAGGAAGGACCACAAGGACATCAACAACAGAGGGATGAGGTCATGGCAACATGGAGAAACCGCCCTGCAAGGAAAAGAAAACATTGGTCCGAGGTGACTCCCTGCCGAGGGGGGTGGAGTCCAGACCTGACCCCCCTGGGCTGAGAGGTAGGTGGTTTGCCAGGGGCAAAACTTAAAGCTATTGTAGAAGGGATCCCAGAACTGATCAATCCGTGGTTCGGGTAGGAACCAACAACATGGCCGTGAACACTGCGGAAAGCACTGAAAATGACTATGAAGCCCTTGAGAAGGAGGACAGCAGAGACCCACCCAGGAGGGCCTGCTCCAAGGCATGGGAGCGGGTTCGTGTGTGTAGCACCACTGCCCAAAGTTTGGGCTATAAGAAGGAAGAGCTTGAAACTCCAATGAAGGCGGAGGGATGTGATTTAGTAGGCGCTGCAGAGACTTGGTGGGATTGTAGGGACTGGGATGTAGTGGTGGATAGATAGGGTGGAAGTGCCAAAGAGGAGGCGGACTGGCGCTGTGTAGGGGGGAGAGGGCTTGCTTGTCAGGGAATACTGGAGGAGGAGGAGGAGGAGGAGGAGGAGGAGGAGGAGGAGGAGGAGGAGGAGGAGGAGGAGGAGGAGGAGGAGGAGAGTGACAGTCCCGTGTCCATCAGCTGCTTCAAGGCTGCTCATGAGGGGGGAGGGGAGCGCACCCCCCAACTCCTTCGGCAGCTGATTTCACTGTTTCCCAGTGTTCTTCCAGCATCTTTTCCCTAATATCCAGTCAAAACCTTTCTGTCCATAATTTATACCCATTCATTACAAGTCCTGTCGTAATTTATACCCATTCATTACCCATCCATTACGAGTCCCCTGCTGCCCAAAGGAGCAGCTCCCTGCCCTCCTCCAAGTGGCAGCCCTTCAAATGCTTCAAGAAAACAACCAGGTCCCCCCTCAGCCATGATGATGGGCTGCACTAAAACAGAGGCTTAAAAAGTGCCAGCCAGTCACTGGGACAAGGTGCTACCATGGCAGAGTAGGGGGTAAACCTAGGAATGGGAAGGCACCCTGACTGTGTAAGCCAACCTGCACTCTGATTGGTGGAGAAGCCAGCTGACTCAGAGAGGAAGGAGGTAGCTCTCTGGCTCCTTCCGCACGTGAGGAATAATGCACTTTCAATCCACTTTCAGTGCACTTTGCAGCTGGATTTTACGGTGCAGAAGAGCAGAATCCATTTGCAAACAATTGTGAAAGTGGATTGAAAGTGAATTATTCTTCCTTGGGCCTCTGAAAGGAAAAGTTTTGTGAGCATTTGGATCTGGGTGCCTGAGAGTTAAGAGCAACTGCATGTGTTAAGTATCTACACCAGAGGTAGGGAACCTGTGGCTCTCCAGATGTTCAGGAACTATAATTCCCATCAGCCCCTACCAGCATGGCCAATTGGCCATGCTGACAGAGGCTGATGGGAATTGTAGTTCCTGAACATCTGGAGAGCCGCAGGTTCCCTACCCCTGATCTACACTAAGGGAATTTCAGTCAGGGAGTGGATACTACTTGAAATATCCCGAGTTCAGTGTGTGCTGAAAACAGAAAATACACAGACTGTAGGAACCTGGGAGTTTTATTTAGTGATCAAACCTGAAGGTGGAATAGCCGTGAAACTTTCCACAGGTGACCACAAAATAAAAGGGAAGGGAATATATCTTCTAAATGTAAAAGGAGAATTCCTAAGCCAGTTAGAAGGGAAATTATACTCAGAGGAGGATTCACTTTCTGCTGAAGTTATCTCACAAGGGAGATCTTTGTAGAGTAGGTCTCCAACTGTGGCCAGGCTGTTATTTGTCCTGTGTGGAAGGGGACTCGCCTGTCAGGACCCAAAGTCATCGTGAATCCATTACCAGCAACATCTAACTGAGCCATCTTAAAGAACTTCTCGTGCTATCAAAACAGCTGAAGAAACTCATGAAGCTGAATTCAGAACTATGCCTGATGCCAATTACTGAAGTTTGTCTACAGCCGTGGGGACGAACCTTTGGCACTCCAGATGTTATGGACTACAATTCCCATCAGCCCCTGCTAGCATGGCCATAATGAAGAAATCACGGCCAATTGGCCGTGCTGGCAGGGAGGCATGGGAGTGCCAAGGTTAGCCACCACTGAGGTCTACACGCTATGACCCAGGACGTTTACGGCACTGGTTCCCGGCCTGGCGTTCGGAACACCCTTCCTCCAGCTGTCCGGGCCCTCTTGAGGGACCTGGGTGAGTTCCGCAGGGCCTGCAAGACTGTGTTGTTCCACCGGGTCTTTGGAGTGTCCAGCCGCTGATACGGTGCCCCCTCACTGCTCTGTGCCTGGGACAGTTACATCAGGGTCCCCTCATATTGAGGGGCCCCACCGCCCCCCCCCCCTCATGGGGGAAGGTTTTAAATTGGGGTTGGACGCCTCTTGTTGTTATTATGTATTATGGTTATTCGCAGTTTTTATGAGTTTTAAGCTATTTTATGGGATGGAGCTTATGTATTTATATTTGTATGACCGCTCCTGTTGATGTTTAAATAATGTTGTTCACCGCCCGGAGCCCTTCGGGGATCGGGCGGTATATAAATTTAAGAAATAAATAAAATAAATAAATAAATACAGGGATCTCTTGCCTGACTTCCATCCCTTTGAAATCCCATCTGGCTGGTTCAATAGTTTTTGCTTCTGCTGAACTCGCTTCAGTTCTCTGCTGGCTTGAAAAGGGGGGATTCGCCACAAGGAGATCAGTCTCCCTCTCTCCCCTTCCTGGAGTTCTTCAGGCTGAGCAGTTCATATACGGGACCATCAACGCAACTCAGTCACTGGAAAAGGGGAGAAAGCCGGCCCAGGGCAATGAGGACGCTGCCTGAGCCTGCCACAAATAGGGGGCCGAAAGGGCCGGCTACGGCAGCCCGTTTCCTCTGCCACTGGGCCCCCCCCCACCCCCCCCCCCCCCCCCCCCCCCCCCAACCAACCCCCCCCCCCCCCCCCCCCCCCGACCCCCCCCCCCCGCCCCCCCCCCCCCACAAACCCCCCCCCCCCCCCCCCCCCCCCCCCCCCCCCCCCCCACCGCAACGCCCCCCCCCCCACCCCCCCCCCCCCCCCCCCCCCCCCCCCCCCACCCGCCCCCCCCCCCCCACCCCCCCCCCCCCCCCCCCCCCCCCCCCCCCCCCCCCCCCCCCCCCCCACCCCCCCCCCCCCCCACCCCCCCCCCCCCCCACCCCCCCCCCCCCCCACCCCCCCCCCCCCCCACCCCCCCCCCCCCCCACCCCCCCCCCCCCCCACCCCCCCCCCCCCCCACCCCCCCCCCCCCCCACCCCCCCCCCCCCCCACCCCCCCCCCCCCCCACCCCCCCCCCCCCCCACCCCCCCCCCCCCCCACCCCCCCCCCCCCCCACCCCCCCCCCCCCCCACCCCCCCCCCCCCCCACCCCCCCCCCCCCCCACCCCCCCCCCCCCCCACCCCCCCCCCCCCCCACCCCCCCCCCCCCCCACCCCCCCCCCCCCCCACCCCCCCCCCCCCCCACCCCCCCCCCCCCCCACCCCCCCCCCCCCCCACCCCCCCCCCCCCCCACCCCCCCCCCCCCCCACCCCCCCCCCCCCCCACCCCCCCCCCCCCCCACCCCCCCCCCCCCCCACCCCCCCCCCCCCCCACCCCCCCCCCCCCCCACCCCCCCCCCCCCCCACCCCCCCCCCCCCCCACCCCCCCCCCCCCCCACCCCCCCCCCCCCCCACCCCCCCCCCCCCCCACCCCCCCCCCCCCCCACCCCCCCCCCCCCCCACCCCCCCCCCCCCCCACCCCCCCCCCCCCCCACCCCCCCCCCCCCCCACCCCCCCCCCCCCCCACCCCCCCCCCCCCCCACCCCCCCCCCCCCCCACCCCCCCCCCCCCCCACCCCCCCCCCCCCCCACCCCCCCCCCCCCCCACCCCCCCCCCCCCCCACCCCCCCCCCCCCCCACCCCCCCCCCCCCCCACCCCCCCCCCCCCCCACCCCCCCCCCCCCCCACCCCCCCCCCCCCCCACCCCCCCCCCCCCCCACCCCCCCCCCCCCCCACCCCCCCCCCCCCCCACCCCCCCCCCCCCCCACCCCCCCCCCCCCCCACCCCCCCCCCCCCCCACCCCCCCCCCCCCCCACCCCCCCCCCCCCCCACCCCCCCCCCCCCCCACCCCCCCCCCCCCCCACCCCCCCCCCCCCCCACCCCCCCCCCCCCCCACCCCCCCCCCCCCCCACCCCCCCCCCCCCCCACCCCCCCCCCCCCCCACCCCCCCCCCCCCCCACCCCCCCCCCCCCCCACCCCCCCCCCCCCCCACCCCCCCCCCCCCCCACCCCCCCCCCCCCCCACCCCCCCCCCCCCCCACCCCCCCCCCCCCCCACCCCCCCCCCCCCCCACCCCCCCCCCCCCCCACCCCCCCCCCCCCCCACCCCCCCCCCCCCCCACCCCCCCCCCCCCCCACCCCCCCCCCCCCCCACCCCCCCCCCCCCCCACCCCCCCCCCCCCCCACCCCCCCCCCCCCCCACCCCCCCCCCCCCCCACCCCCCCCCCCCCCCACCCCCCCCCCCCCCCACCCCCCCCCCCCCCCACCCCCCCCCCCCCCCACCCCCCCCCCCCCCCACCCCCCCCCCCCCCCACCCCCCCCCCCCCCCACCCCCCCCCCCCCCCACCCCCCCCCCCCCCCACCCCCCCCCCCCCCCACCCCCCCCCCCCCCCACCCCCCCCCCCCCCCACCCCCCCCCCCCCCCACCCCCCCCCCCCCCCACCCCCCCCCCCCCCCACCCCCCCCCCCCCCCACCCCCCCCCCCCCCCACCCCCCCCCCCCCCCACCCCCCCCCCCCCCCACCCCCCCCCCCCCCCACCCCCCCCCCCCCCCACCCCCCCCCCCCCCCACCCCCCCCCCCCCCCACCCCCCCCCCCCCCCACCCCCCCCCCCCCCCACCCCCCCCCCCCCCCACCCCCCCCCCCCCCCACCCCCCCCCCCCCCCACCCCCCCCCCCCCCCACCCCCCCCCCCCCCCACCCCCCCCCCCCCCCACCCCCCCCCCCCCCCACCCCCCCCCCCCCCCACCCCCCCCCCCCCCCACCCCCCCCCCCCCCCACCCCCCCCCCCCCCCACCCCCCCCCCCCCCCACCCCCCCCCCCCCCCACCCCCCCCCCCCCCCACCCCCCCCCCCCCCCACCCCCCCCCCCCCCCACCCCCCCCCCCCCCCACCCCCCCCCCCCCCCACCCCCCCCCCCCCCCACCCCCCCCCCCCCCCACCCCCCCCCCCCCCCACCCCCCCCCCCCCCCACCCCCCCCCCCCCCCACCCCCCCCCCCCCCCACCCCCCCCCCCCCCCACCCCCCCCCCCCCCCACCCCCCCCCCCCCCCACCCCCCCCCCCCCCCACCCCCCCCCCCCCCCACCCCCCCCCCCCCCCACCCCCCCCCCCCCCCACCCCCCCCCCCCCCCACCCCCCCCCCCCCCCACCCCCCCCCCCCCCCACCCCCCCCCCCCCCCACCCCCCCCCCCCCCCACCCCCCCCCCCCCCCACCCCCCCCCCCCCCCACCCCCCCCCCCCCCCACCCCCCCCCCCCCCCACCCCCCCCCCCCCCCACCCCCCCCCCCCCCCACCCCCCCCCCCCCCCACCCCCCCCCCCCCCCACCCCCCCCCCCCCCCACCCCCCCCCCCCCCCACCCCCCCCCCCCCCCACCCCCCCCCCCCCCCACCCCCCCCCCCCCCCACCCCCCCCCCCCCCCACCCCCCCCCCCCCCCACCCCCCCCCCCCCCCACCCCCCCCCCCCCCCACCCCCCCCCCCCCCCACCCCCCCCCCCCCCCACCCCCCCCCCCCCCCACCCCCCCCCCCCCCCACCCCCCCCCCCCCCCACCCCCCCCCCCCCCCACCCCCCCCCCCCCCCACCCCCCCCCCCCCCCACCCCCCCCCCCCCCCACCCCCCCCCCCCCCCACCCCCCCCCCCCCCCACCCCCCCCCCCCCCCACCCCCCCCCCCCCCCACCCCCCCCCCCCCCCACCCCCCCCCCCCCCCACCCCCCCCCCCCCCCACCCCCCCCCCCCCCCACCCCCCCCCCCCCCCACCCCCCCCCCCCCCCACCCCCCCCCCCCCCCACCCCCCCCCCCCCCCACCCCCCCCCCCCCCCACCCCCCCCCCCCCCCACCCCCCCCCCCCCCCACCCCCCCCCCCCCCCACCCCCCCCCCCCCCCACCCCCCCCCCCCCCCACCCCCCCCCCCCCCCACCCCCCCCCCCCCCCACCCCCCCCCCCCCCCACCCCCCCCCCCCCCCACCCCCCCCCCCCCCCACCCCCCCCCCCCCCCACCCCCCCCCCCCCCCACCCCCCCCCCCCCCCACCCCCCCCCCCCCCCACCCCCCCCCCCCCCCACCCCCCCCCCCCCCCACCCCCCCCCCCCCCCACCCCCCCCCCCCCCCACCCCCCCCCCCCCCCACCCCCCCCCCCCCCCACCCCCCCCCCCCCCCACCCCCCCCCCCCCCCACCCCCCCCCCCCCCCACCCCCCCCCCCCCCCACCCCCCCCCCCCCCCACCCCCCCCCCCCCCCACCCCCCCCCCCCCCCACCCCCCCCCCCCCCCACCCCCCCCCCCCCCCACCCCCCCCCCCCCCCACCCCCCCCCCCCCCCACCCCCCCCCCCCCCCACCCCCCCCCCCCCCCACCCCCCCCCCCCCCCACCCCCCCCCCCCCCCACCCCCCCCCCCCCCCACCCCCCCCCCCCCCCACCCCCCCCCCCCCCCACCCCCCCCCCCCCCCACCCCCCCCCCCCCCCACCCCCCCCCCCCCCCACCCCCCCCCCCCCCCACCCCCCCCCCCCCCCACCCCCCCCCCCCCCCACCCCCCCCCCCCCCCACCCCCCCCCCCCCCCACCCCCCCCCCCCCCCACCCCCCCCCCCCCCCACCCCCCCCCCCCCCCACCCCCCCCCCCCCCCACCCCCCCCCCCCCCCACCCCCCCCCCCCCCCACCCCCCCCCCCCCCCACCCCCCCCCCCCCCCACCCCCCCCCCCCCCCACCCCCCCCCCCCCCCACCCCCCCCCCCCCCCACCCCCCCCCCCCCCCACCCCCCCCCCCCCCCACCCCCCCCCCCCCCCACCCCCCCCCCCCCCCACCCCCCCCCCCCCCCACCCCCCCCCCCCCCCACCCCCCCCCCCCCCCACCCCCCCCCCCCCCCACCCCCCCCCCCCCCCACCCCCCCCCCCCCCCACCCCCCCCCCCCCCCACCCCCCCCCCCCCCCACCCCCCCCCCCCCCCACCCCCCCCCCCCCCCACCCCCCCCCCCCCCCACCCCCCCCCCCCCCCACCCCCCCCCCCCCCCACCCCCCCCCCCCCCCACCCCCCCCCCCCCCCACCCCCCCCCCCCCCCACCCCCCCCCCCCCCCACCCCCCCCCCCCCCCACCCCCCCCCCCCCCCACCCCCCCCCCCCCCCACCCCCCCCCCCCCCCACCCCCCCCCCCCCCCACCCCCCCCCCCCCCCACCCCCCCCCCCCCCCACCCCCCCCCCCCCCCACCCCCCCCCCCCCCCACCCCCCCCCCCCCCCACCCCCCCCCCCCCCCACCCCCCCCCCCCCCCACCCCCCCCCCCCCCCACCCCCCCCCCCCCCCACCCCCCCCCCCCCCCACCCCCCCCCCCCCCCACCCCCCCCCCCCCCCACCCCCCCCCCCCCCCACCCCCCCCCCCCCCCACCCCCCCCCCCCCCCACCCCCCCCCCCCCCCACCCCCCCCCCCCCCCACCCCCCCCCCCCCCCACCCCCCCCCCCCCCCACCCCCCCCCCCCCCCACCCCCCCCCCCCCCCACCCCCCCCCCCCCCCACCCCCCCCCCCCCCCACCCCCCCCCCCCCCCACCCCCCCCCCCCCCCACCCCCCCCCCCCCCCACCCCCCCCCCCCCCCACCCCCCCCCCCCCCCACCCCCCCCCCCCCCCACCCCCCCCCCCCCCCACCCCCCCCCCCCCCCACCCCCCCCCCCCCCCACCCCCCCCCCCCCCCACCCCCCCCCCCCCCCACCCCCCCCCCCCCCCACCCCCCCCCCCCCCCACCCCCCCCCCCCCCCACCCCCCCCCCCCCCCACCCCCCCCCCCCCCCACCCCCCCCCCCCCCCACCCCCCCCCCCCCCCACCCCCCCCCCCCCCCACCCCCCCCCCCCCCCACCCCCCCCCCCCCCCACCCCCCCCCCCCCCCACCCCCCCCCCCCCCCACCCCCCCCCCCCCCCACCCCCCCCCCCCCCCACCCCCCCCCCCCCCCACCCCCCCCCCCCCCCACCCCCCCCCCCCCCCACCCCCCCCCCCCCCCACCCCCCCCCCCCCCCACCCCCCCCCCCCCCCACCCCCCCCCCCCCCCACCCCCCCCCCCCCCCACCCCCCCCCCCCCCCACCCCCCCCCCCCCCCACCCCCCCCCCCCCCCACCCCCCCCCCCCCCCACCCCCCCCCCCCCCCACCCCCCCCCCCCCCCACCCCCCCCCCCCCCCACCCCCCCCCCCCCCCACCCCCCCCCCCCCCCACCCCCCCCCCCCCCCACCCCCCCCCCCCCCCACCCCCCCCCCCCCCCACCCCCCCCCCCCCCCACCCCCCCCCCCCCCCACCCCCCCCCCCCCCCACCCCCCCCCCCCCCCACCCCCCCCCCCCCCCACCCCCCCCCCCCCCCACCCCCCCCCCCCCCCACCCCCCCCCCCCCCCACCCCCCCCCCCCCCCACCCCCCCCCCCCCCCACCCCCCCCCCCCCCCACCCCCCCCCCCCCCCACCCCCCCCCCCCCCCACCCCCCCCCCCCCCCACCCCCCCCCCCCCCCACCCCCCCCCCCCCCCACCCCCCCCCCCCCCCACCCCCCCCCCCCCCCACCCCCCCCCCCCCCCACCCCCCCCCCCCCCCACCCCCCCCCCCCCCCACCCCCCCCCCCCCCCACCCCCCCCCCCCCCCACCCCCCCCCCCCCCCACCCCCCCCCCCCCCCACCCCCCCCCCCCCCCACCCCCCCCCCCCCCCACCCCCCCCCCCCCCCACCCCCCCCCCCCCCCACCCCCCCCCCCCCCCACCCCCCCCCCCCCCCACCCCCCCCCCCCCCCACCCCCCCCCCCCCCCACCCCCCCCCCCCCCCACCCCCCCCCCCCCCCACCCCCCCCCCCCCCCACCCCCCCCCCCCCCCACCCCCCCCCCCCCCCACCCCCCCCCCCCCCCACCCCCCCCCCCCCCCACCCCCCCCCCCCCCCACCCCCCCCCCCCCCCACCCCCCCCCCCCCCCACCCCCCCCCCCCCCCACCCCCCCCCCCCCCCACCCCCCCCCCCCCCCACCCCCCCCCCCCCCCACCCCCCCCCCCCCCCACCCCCCCCCCCCCCCACCCCCCCCCCCCCCCACCCCCCCCCCCCCCCACCCCCCCCCCCCCCCACCCCCCCCCCCCCCCACCCCCCCCCCCCCCCACCCCCCCCCCCCCCCACCCCCCCCCCCCCCCACCCCCCCCCCCCCCCACCCCCCCCCCCCCCCACCCCCCCCCCCCCCCACCCCCCCCCCCCCCCACCCCCCCCCCCCCCCACCCCCCCCCCCCCCCACCCCCCCCCCCCCCCACCCCCCCCCCCCCCCACCCCCCCCCCCCCCCACCCCCCCCCCCCCCCACCCCCCCCCCCCCCCACCCCCCCCCCCCCCCACCCCCCCCCCCCCCCACCCCCCCCCCCCCCCACCCCCCCCCCCCCCCACCCCCCCCCCCCCCCACCCCCCCCCCCCCCCACCCCCCCCCCCCCCCACCCCCCCCCCCCCCCACCCCCCCCCCCCCCCACCCCCCCCCCCCCCCACCCCCCCCCCCCCCCACCCCCCCCCCCCCCCACCCCCCCCCCCCCCCACCCCCCCCCCCCCCCACCCCCCCCCCCCCCCACCCCCCCCCCCCCCCACCCCCCCCCCCCCCCACCCCCCCCCCCCCCCACCCCCCCCCCCCCCCACCCCCCCCCCCCCCCACCCCCCCCCCCCCCCACCCCCCCCCCCCCCCACCCCCCCCCCCCCCCACCCCCCCCCCCCCCCACCCCCCCCCCCCCCCACCCCCCCCCCCCCCCACCCCCCCCCCCCCCCACCCCCCCCCCCCCCCACCCCCCCCCCCCCCCACCCCCCCCCCCCCCCACCCCCCCCCCCCCCCACCCCCCCCCCCCCCCACCCCCCCCCCCCCCCACCCCCCCCCCCCCCCACCCCCCCCCCCCCCCACCCCCCCCCCCCCCCACCCCCCCCCCCCCCCACCCCCCCCCCCCCCCACCCCCCCCCCCCCCCACCCCCCCCCCCCCCCACCCCCCCCCCCCCCCACCCCCCCCCCCCCCCACCCCCCCCCCCCCCCACCCCCCCCCCCCCCCACCCCCCCCCCCCCCCACCCCCCCCCCCCCCCACCCCCCCCCCCCCCCACCCCCCCCCCCCCCCACCCCCCCCCCCCCCCACCCCCCCCCCCCCCCACCCCCCCCCCCCCCCACCCCCCCCCCCCCCCACCCCCCCCCCCCCCCACCCCCCCCCCCCCCCACCCCCCCCCCCCCCCACCCCCCCCCCCCCCCACCCCCCCCCCCCCCCACCCCCCCCCCCCCCCACCCCCCCCCCCCCCCACCCCCCCCCCCCCCCACCCCCCCCCCCCCCCACCCCCCCCCCCCCCCACCCCCCCCCCCCCCCACCCCCCCCCCCCCCCACCCCCCCCCCCCCCCACCCCCCCCCCCCCCCACCCCCCCCCCCCCCCACCCCCCCCCCCCCCCACCCCCCCCCCCCCCCACCCCCCCCCCCCCCCACCCCCCCCCCCCCCCACCCCCCCCCCCCCCCACCCCCCCCCCCCCCCACCCCCCCCCCCCCCCACCCCCCCCCCCCCCCACCCCCCCCCCCCCCCACCCCCCCCCCCCCCCACCCCCCCCCCCCCCCACCCCCCCCCCCCCCCACCCCCCCCCCCCCCCACCCCCCCCCCCCCCCACCCCCCCCCCCCCCCACCCCCCCCCCCCCCCACCCCCCCCCCCCCCCACCCCCCCCCCCCCCCACCCCCCCCCCCCCCCACCCCCCCCCCCCCCCACCCCCCCCCCCCCCCACCCCCCCCCCCCCCCACCCCCCCCCCCCCCCACCCCCCCCCCCCCCCACCCCCCCCCCCCCCCACCCCCCCCCCCCCCCACCCCCCCCCCCCCCCACCCCCCCCCCCCCCCACCCCCCCCCCCCCCCACCCCCCCCCCCCCCCACCCCCCCCCCCCCCCACCCCCCCCCCCCCCCACCCCCCCCCCCCCCCACCCCCCCCCCCCCCCACCCCCCCCCCCCCCCACCCCCCCCCCCCCCCACCCCCCCCCCCCCCCACCCCCCCCCCCCCCCACCCCCCCCCCCCCCCACCCCCCCCCCCCCCCACCCCCCCCCCCCCCCACCCCCCCCCCCCCCCACCCCCCCCCCCCCCCACCCCCCCCCCCCCCCACCCCCCCCCCCCCCCACCCCCCCCCCCCCCCACCCCCCCCCCCCCCCACCCCCCCCCCCCCCCACCCCCCCCCCCCCCCACCCCCCCCCCCCCCCACCCCCCCCCCCCCCCACCCCCCCCCCCCCCCACCCCCCCCCCCCCCCACCCCCCCCCCCCCCCACCCCCCCCCCCCCCCACCCCCCCCCCCCCCCACCCCCCCCCCCCCCCACCCCCCCCCCCCCCCACCCCCCCCCCCCCCCACCCCCCCCCCCCCCCACCCCCCCCCCCCCCCACCCCCCCCCCCCCCCACCCCCCCCCCCCCCCACCCCCCCCCCCCCCCACCCCCCCCCCCCCCCACCCCCCCCCCCCCCCACCCCCCCCCCCCCCCACCCCCCCCCCCCCCCACCCCCCCCCCCCCCCACCCCCCCCCCCCCCCACCCCCCCCCCCCCCCACCCCCCCCCCCCCCCACCCCCCCCCCCCCCCACCCCCCCCCCCCCCCACCCCCCCCCCCCCCCACCCCCCCCCCCCCCCACCCCCCCCCCCCCCCACCCCCCCCCCCCCCCACCCCCCCCCCCCCCCACCCCCCCCCCCCCCCACCCCCCCCCCCCCCCACCCCCCCCCCCCCCCACCCCCCCCCCCCCCCACCCCCCCCCCCCCCCACCCCCCCCCCCCCCCACCCCCCCCCCCCCCCACCCCCCCCCCCCCCCACCCCCCCCCCCCCCCACCCCCCCCCCCCCCCACCCCCCCCCCCCCCCACCCCCCCCCCCCCCCACCCCCCCCCCCCCCCACCCCCCCCCCCCCCCACCCCCCCCCCCCCCCACCCCCCCCCCCCCCCACCCCCCCCCCCCCCCACCCCCCCCCCCCCCCACCCCCCCCCCCCCCCACCCCCCCCCCCCCCCACCCCCCCCCCCCCCCACCCCCCCCCCCCCCCACCCCCCCCCCCCCCCACCCCCCCCCCCCCCCACCCCCCCCCCCCCCCACCCCCCCCCCCCCCCACCCCCCCCCCCCCCCACCCCCCCCCCCCCCCACCCCCCCCCCCCCCCACCCCCCCCCCCCCCCACCCCCCCCCCCCCCCACCCCCCCCCCCCCCCACCCCCCCCCCCCCCCACCCCCCCCCCCCCCCACCCCCCCCCCCCCCCACCCCCCCCCCCCCCCACCCCCCCCCCCCCCCACCCCCCCCCCCCCCCACCCCCCCCCCCCCCCACCCCCCCCCCCCCCCACCCCCCCCCCCCCCCACCCCCCCCCCCCCCCACCCCCCCCCCCCCCCACCCCCCCCCCCCCCCACCCCCCCCCCCCCCCACCCCCCCCCCCCCCCACCCCCCCCCCCCCCCACCCCCCCCCCCCCCCACCCCCCCCCCCCCCCACCCCCCCCCCCCCCCACCCCCCCCCCCCCCCACCCCCCCCCCCCCCCACCCCCCCCCCCCCCCACCCCCCCCCCCCCCCACCCCCCCCCCCCCCCACCCCCCCCCCCCCCCACCCCCCCCCCCCCCCACCCCCCCCCCCCCCCACCCCCCCCCCCCCCCACCCCCCCCCCCCCCCACCCCCCCCCCCCCCCACCCCCCCCCCCCCCCACCCCCCCCCCCCCCCACCCCCCCCCCCCCCCACCCCCCCCCCCCCCCACCCCCCCCCCCCCCCACCCCCCCCCCCCCCCACCCCCCCCCCCCCCCACCCCCCCCCCCCCCCACCCCCCCCCCCCCCCACCCCCCCCCCCCCCCACCCCCCCCCCCCCCCACCCCCCCCCCCCCCCACCCCCCCCCCCCCCCACCCCCCCCCCCCCCCACCCCCCCCCCCCCCCACCCCCCCCCCCCCCCACCCCCCCCCCCCCCCACCCCCCCCCCCCCCCACCCCCCCCCCCCCCCACCCCCCCCCCCCCCCACCCCCCCCCCCCCCCACCCCCCCCCCCCCCCACCCCCCCCCCCCCCCACCCCCCCCCCCCCCCACCCCCCCCCCCCCCCACCCCCCCCCCCCCCCACCCCCCCCCCCCCCCACCCCCCCCCCCCCCCACCCCCCCCCCCCCCCACCCCCCCCCCCCCCCACCCCCCCCCCCCCCCACCCCCCCCCCCCCCCACCCCCCCCCCCCCCCACCCCCCCCCCCCCCCACCCCCCCCCCCCCCCACCCCCCCCCCCCCCCACCCCCCCCCCCCCCCACCCCCCCCCCCCCCCACCCCCCCCCCCCCCCACCCCCCCCCCCCCCCACCCCCCCCCCCCCCCACCCCCCCCCCCCCCCACCCCCCCCCCCCCCCACCCCCCCCCCCCCCCACCCCCCCCCCCCCCCACCCCCCCCCCCCCCCACCCCCCCCCCCCCCCACCCCCCCCCCCCCCCACCCCCCCCCCCCCCCACCCCCCCCCCCCCCCACCCCCCCCCCCCCCCACCCCCCCCCCCCCCCACCCCCCCCCCCCCCCACCCCCCCCCCCCCCCACCCCCCCCCCCCCCCACCCCCCCCCCCCCCCACCCCCCCCCCCCCCCACCCCCCCCCCCCCCCACCCCCCCCCCCCCCCACCCCCCCCCCCCCCCACCCCCCCCCCCCCCCACCCCCCCCCCCCCCCACCCCCCCCCCCCCCCACCCCCCCCCCCCCCCACCCCCCCCCCCCCCCACCCCCCCCCCCCCCCACCCCCCCCCCCCCCCACCCCCCCCCCCCCCCACCCCCCCCCCCCCCCACCCCCCCCCCCCCCCACCCCCCCCCCCCCCCACCCCCCCCCCCCCCCACCCCCCCCCCCCCCCACCCCCCCCCCCCCCCACCCCCCCCCCCCCCCACCCCCCCCCCCCCCCACCCCCCCCCCCCCCCACCCCCCCCCCCCCCCACCCCCCCCCCCCCCCACCCCCCCCCCCCCCCACCCCCCCCCCCCCCCACCCCCCCCCCCCCCCACCCCCCCCCCCCCCCACCCCCCCCCCCCCCCACCCCCCCCCCCCCCCACCCCCCCCCCCCCCCACCCCCCCCCCCCCCCACCCCCCCCCCCCCCCACCCCCCCCCCCCCCCACCCCCCCCCCCCCCCACCCCCCCCCCCCCCCACCCCCCCCCCCCCCCACCCCCCCCCCCCCCCACCCCCCCCCCCCCCCACCCCCCCCCCCCCCCACCCCCCCCCCCCCCCACCCCCCCCCCCCCCCACCCCCCCCCCCCCCCACCCCCCCCCCCCCCCACCCCCCCCCCCCCCCACCCCCCCCCCCCCCCACCCCCCCCCCCCCCCACCCCCCCCCCCCCCCACCCCCCCCCCCCCCCACCCCCCCCCCCCCCCACCCCCCCCCCCCCCCACCCCCCCCCCCCCCCACCCCCCCCCCCCCCCACCCCCCCCCCCCCCCACCCCCCCCCCCCCCCACCCCCCCCCCCCCCCACCCCCCCCCCCCCCCACCCCCCCCCCCCCCCACCCCCCCCCCCCCCCACCCCCCCCCCCCCCCACCCCCCCCCCCCCCCACCCCCCCCCCCCCCCACCCCCCCCCCCCCCCACCCCCCCCCCCCCCCACCCCCCCCCCCCCCCACCCCCCCCCCCCCCCACCCCCCCCCCCCCCCACCCCCCCCCCCCCCCACCCCCCCCCCCCCCCACCCCCCCCCCCCCCCACCCCCCCCCCCCCCCACCCCCCCCCCCCCCCACCCCCCCCCCCCCCCACCCCCCCCCCCCCCCACCCCCCCCCCCCCCCACCCCCCCCCCCCCCCACCCCCCCCCCCCCCCACCCCCCCCCCCCCCCACCCCCCCCCCCCCCCACCCCCCCCCCCCCCCACCCCCCCCCCCCCCCACCCCCCCCCCCCCCCACCCCCCCCCCCCCCCACCCCCCCCCCCCCCCACCCCCCCCCCCCCCCACCCCCCCCCCCCCCCACCCCCCCCCCCCCCCACCCCCCCCCCCCCCCACCCCCCCCCCCCCCCACCCCCCCCCCCCCCCACCCCCCCCCCCCCCCACCCCCCCCCCCCCCCACCCCCCCCCCCCCCCACCCCCCCCCCCCCCCACCCCCCCCCCCCCCCACCCCCCCCCCCCCCCACCCCCCCCCCCCCCCACCCCCCCCCCCCCCCACCCCCCCCCCCCCCCACCCCCCCCCCCCCCCACCCCCCCCCCCCCCCACCCCCCCCCCCCCCCACCCCCCCCCCCCCCCACCCCCCCCCCCCCCCACCCCCCCCCCCCCCCACCCCCCCCCCCCCCCACCCCCCCCCCCCCCCACCCCCCCCCCCCCCCACCCCCCCCCCCCCCCACCCCCCCCCCCCCCCACCCCCCCCCCCCCCCACCCCCCCCCCCCCCCACCCCCCCCCCCCCCCACCCCCCCCCCCCCCCACCCCCCCCCCCCCCCACCCCCCCCCCCCCCCACCCCCCCCCCCCCCCACCCCCCCCCCCCCCCACCCCCCCCCCCCCCCACCCCCCCCCCCCCCCACCCCCCCCCCCCCCCACCCCCCCCCCCCCCCACCCCCCCCCCCCCCCACCCCCCCCCCCCCCCACCCCCCCCCCCCCCCACCCCCCCCCCCCCCCACCCCCCCCCCCCCCCACCCCCCCCCCCCCCCACCCCCCCCCCCCCCCACCCCCCCCCCCCCCCACCCCCCCCCCCCCCCACCCCCCCCCCCCCCCACCCCCCCCCCCCCCCACCCCCCCCCCCCCCCACCCCCCCCCCCCCCCACCCCCCCCCCCCCCCACCCCCCCCCCCCCCCACCCCCCCCCCCCCCCACCCCCCCCCCCCCCCACCCCCCCCCCCCCCCACCCCCCCCCCCCCCCACCCCCCCCCCCCCCCACCCCCCCCCCCCCCCACCCCCCCCCCCCCCCACCCCCCCCCCCCCCCACCCCCCCCCCCCCCCACCCCCCCCCCCCCCCACCCCCCCCCCCCCCCACCCCCCCCCCCCCCCACCCCCCCCCCCCCCCACCCCCCCCCCCCCCCACCCCCCCCCCCCCCCACCCCCCCCCCCCCCCACCCCCCCCCCCCCCCACCCCCCCCCCCCCCCACCCCCCCCCCCCCCCACCCCCCCCCCCCCCCACCCCCCCCCCCCCCCACCCCCCCCCCCCCCCACCCCCCCCCCCCCCCACCCCCCCCCCCCCCCACCCCCCCCCCCCCCCACCCCCCCCCCCCCCCACCCCCCCCCCCCCCCACCCCCCCCCCCCCCCACCCCCCCCCCCCCCCACCCCCCCCCCCCCCCACCCCCCCCCCCCCCCACCCCCCCCCCCCCCCACCCCCCCCCCCCCCCACCCCCCCCCCCCCCCACCCCCCCCCCCCCCCACCCCCCCCCCCCCCCACCCCCCCCCCCCCCCACCCCCCCCCCCCCCCACCCCCCCCCCCCCCCACCCCCCCCCCCCCCCACCCCCCCCCCCCCCCACCCCCCCCCCCCCCCACCCCCCCCCCCCCCCACCCCCCCCCCCCCCCACCCCCCCCCCCCCCCACCCCCCCCCCCCCCCACCCCCCCCCCCCCCCACCCCCCCCCCCCCCCACCCCCCCCCCCCCCCACCCCCCCCCCCCCCCACCCCCCCCCCCCCCCACCCCCCCCCCCCCCCACCCCCCCCCCCCCCCACCCCCCCCCCCCCCCACCCCCCCCCCCCCCCACCCCCCCCCCCCCCCACCCCCCCCCCCCCCCACCCCCCCCCCCCCCCACCCCCCCCCCCCCCCACCCCCCCCCCCCCCCACCCCCCCCCCCCCCCACCCCCCCCCCCCCCCACCCCCCCCCCCCCCCACCCCCCCCCCCCCCCACCCCCCCCCCCCCCCACCCCCCCCCCCCCCCACCCCCCCCCCCCCCCACCCCCCCCCCCCCCCACCCCCCCCCCCCCCCACCCCCCCCCCCCCCCACCCCCCCCCCCCCCCACCCCCCCCCCCCCCCACCCCCCCCCCCCCCCACCCCCCCCCCCCCCCACCCCCCCCCCCCCCCACCCCCCCCCCCCCCCACCCCCCCCCCCCCCCACCCCCCCCCCCCCCCACCCCCCCCCCCCCCCACCCCCCCCCCCCCCCACCCCCCCCCCCCCCCACCCCCCCCCCCCCCCACCCCCCCCCCCCCCCACCCCCCCCCCCCCCCACCCCCCCCCCCCCCCACCCCCCCCCCCCCCCACCCCCCCCCCCCCCCACCCCCCCCCCCCCCCACCCCCCCCCCCCCCCACCCCCCCCCCCCCCCACCCCCCCCCCCCCCCACCCCCCCCCCCCCCCACCCCCCCCCCCCCCCACCCCCCCCCCCCCCCACCCCCCCCCCCCCCCACCCCCCCCCCCCCCCACCCCCCCCCCCCCCCACCCCCCCCCCCCCCCACCCCCCCCCCCCCCCACCCCCCCCCCCCCCCACCCCCCCCCCCCCCCACCCCCCCCCCCCCCCACCCCCCCCCCCCCCCACCCCCCCCCCCCCCCACCCCCCCCCCCCCCCACCCCCCCCCCCCCCCACCCCCCCCCCCCCCCACCCCCCCCCCCCCCCACCCCCCCCCCCCCCCACCCCCCCCCCCCCCCACCCCCCCCCCCCCCCACCCCCCCCCCCCCCCACCCCCCCCCCCCCCCACCCCCCCCCCCCCCCACCCCCCCCCCCCCCCACCCCCCCCCCCCCCCACCCCCCCCCCCCCCCACCCCCCCCCCCCCCCACCCCCCCCCCCCCCCACCCCCCCCCCCCCCCACCCCCCCCCCCCCCCACCCCCCCCCCCCCCCACCCCCCCCCCCCCCCACCCCCCCCCCCCCCCACCCCCCCCCCCCCCCACCCCCCCCCCCCCCCACCCCCCCCCCCCCCCACCCCCCCCCCCCCCCACCCCCCCCCCCCCCCACCCCCCCCCCCCCCCACCCCCCCCCCCCCCCACCCCCCCCCCCCCCCACCCCCCCCCCCCCCCACCCCCCCCCCCCCCCACCCCCCCCCCCCCCCACCCCCCCCCCCCCCCACCCCCCCCCCCCCCCACCCCCCCCCCCCCCCACCCCCCCCCCCCCCCACCCCCCCCCCCCCCCACCCCCCCCCCCCCCCACCCCCCCCCCCCCCCACCCCCCCCCCCCCCCACCCCCCCCCCCCCCCACCCCCCCCCCCCCCCACCCCCCCCCCCCCCCACCCCCCCCCCCCCCCACCCCCCCCCCCCCCCACCCCCCCCCCCCCCCACCCCCCCCCCCCCCCACCCCCCCCCCCCCCCACCCCCCCCCCCCCCCACCCCCCCCCCCCCCCACCCCCCCCCCCCCCCACCCCCCCCCCCCCCCACCCCCCCCCCCCCCCACCCCCCCCCCCCCCCACCCCCCCCCCCCCCCACCCCCCCCCCCCCCCACCCCCCCCCCCCCCCACCCCCCCCCCCCCCCACCCCCCCCCCCCCCCACCCCCCCCCCCCCCCACCCCCCCCCCCCCCCACCCCCCCCCCCCCCCACCCCCCCCCCCCCCCACCCCCCCCCCCCCCCACCCCCCCCCCCCCCCACCCCCCCCCCCCCCCACCCCCCCCCCCCCCCACCCCCCCCCCCCCCCACCCCCCCCCCCCCCCACCCCCCCCCCCCCCCACCCCCCCCCCCCCCCACCCCCCCCCCCCCCCACCCCCCCCCCCCCCCACCCCCCCCCCCCCCCACCCCCCCCCCCCCCCACCCCCCCCCCCCCCCACCCCCCCCCCCCCCCACCCCCCCCCCCCCCCACCCCCCCCCCCCCCCACCCCCCCCCCCCCCCACCCCCCCCCCCCCCCACCCCCCCCCCCCCCCACCCCCCCCCCCCCCCACCCCCCCCCCCCCCCACCCCCCCCCCCCCCCACCCCCCCCCCCCCCCACCCCCCCCCCCCCCCACCCCCCCCCCCCCCCACCCCCCCCCCCCCCCACCCCCCCCCCCCCCCACCCCCCCCCCCCCCCACCCCCCCCCCCCCCCACCCCCCCCCCCCCCCACCCCCCCCCCCCCCCACCCCCCCCCCCCCCCACCCCCCCCCCCCCCCACCCCCCCCCCCCCCCACCCCCCCCCCCCCCCACCCCCCCCCCCCCCCACCCCCCCCCCCCCCCACCCCCCCCCCCCCCCACCCCCCCCCCCCCCCACCCCCCCCCCCCCCCACCCCCCCCCCCCCCCACCCCCCCCCCCCCCCACCCCCCCCCCCCCCCACCCCCCCCCCCCCCCACCCCCCCCCCCCCCCACCCCCCCCCCCCCCCACCCCCCCCCCCCCCCACCCCCCCCCCCCCCCACCCCCCCCCCCCCCCACCCCCCCCCCCCCCCACCCCCCCCCCCCCCCACCCCCCCCCCCCCCCACCCCCCCCCCCCCCCACCCCCCCCCCCCCCCACCCCCCCCCCCCCCCACCCCCCCCCCCCCCCACCCCCCCCCCCCCCCACCCCCCCCCCCCCCCACCCCCCCCCCCCCCCACCCCCCCCCCCCCCCACCCCCCCCCCCCCCCACCCCCCCCCCCCCCCACCCCCCCCCCCCCCCACCCCCCCCCCCCCCCACCCCCCCCCCCCCCCACCCCCCCCCCCCCCCACCCCCCCCCCCCCCCACCCCCCCCCCCCCCCACCCCCCCCCCCCCCCACCCCCCCCCCCCCCCACCCCCCCCCCCCCCCACCCCCCCCCCCCCCCACCCCCCCCCCCCCCCACCCCCCCCCCCCCCCACCCCCCCCCCCCCCCACCCCCCCCCCCCCCCACCCCCCCCCCCCCCCACCCCCCCCCCCCCCCACCCCCCCCCCCCCCCACCCCCCCCCCCCCCCACCCCCCCCCCCCCCCACCCCCCCCCCCCCCCACCCCCCCCCCCCCCCACCCCCCCCCCCCCCCACCCCCCCCCCCCCCCACCCCCCCCCCCCCCCACCCCCCCCCCCCCCCACCCCCCCCCCCCCCCACCCCCCCCCCCCCCCACCCCCCCCCCCCCCCACCCCCCCCCCCCCCCACCCCCCCCCCCCCCCACCCCCCCCCCCCCCCACCCCCCCCCCCCCCCACCCCCCCCCCCCCCCACCCCCCCCCCCCCCCACCCCCCCCCCCCCCCACCCCCCCCCCCCCCCACCCCCCCCCCCCCCCACCCCCCCCCCCCCCCACCCCCCCCCCCCCCCACCCCCCCCCCCCCCCACCCCCCCCCCCCCCCACCCCCCCCCCCCCCCACCCCCCCCCCCCCCCACCCCCCCCCCCCCCCACCCCCCCCCCCCCCCACCCCCCCCCCCCCCCACCCCCCCCCCCCCCCACCCCCCCCCCCCCCCACCCCCCCCCCCCCCCACCCCCCCCCCCCCCCACCCCCCCCCCCCCCCACCCCCCCCCCCCCCCACCCCCCCCCCCCCCCACCCCCCCCCCCCCCCACCCCCCCCCCCCCCCACCCCCCCCCCCCCCCACCCCCCCCCCCCCCCACCCCCCCCCCCCCCCACCCCCCCCCCCCCCCACCCCCCCCCCCCCCCACCCCCCCCCCCCCCCACCCCCCCCCCCCCCCACCCCCCCCCCCCCCCACCCCCCCCCCCCCCCACCCCCCCCCCCCCCCACCCCCCCCCCCCCCCACCCCCCCCCCCCCCCACCCCCCCCCCCCCCCACCCCCCCCCCCCCCCACCCCCCCCCCCCCCCACCCCCCCCCCCCCCCACCCCCCCCCCCCCCCACCCCCCCCCCCCCCCACCCCCCCCCCCCCCCACCCCCCCCCCCCCCCACCCCCCCCCCCCCCCACCCCCCCCCCCCCCCACCCCCCCCCCCCCCCACCCCCCCCCCCCCCCACCCCCCCCCCCCCCCACCCCCCCCCCCCCCCACCCCCCCCCCCCCCCACCCCCCCCCCCCCCCACCCCCCCCCCCCCCCACCCCCCCCCCCCCCCACCCCCCCCCCCCCCCACCCCCCCCCCCCCCCACCCCCCCCCCCCCCCACCCCCCCCCCCCCCCACCCCCCCCCCCCCCCACCCCCCCCCCCCCCCACCCCCCCCCCCCCCCACCCCCCCCCCCCCCCACCCCCCCCCCCCCCCACCCCCCCCCCCCCCCACCCCCCCCCCCCCCCACCCCCCCCCCCCCCCACCCCCCCCCCCCCCCACCCCCCCCCCCCCCCACCCCCCCCCCCCCCCACCCCCCCCCCCCCCCACCCCCCCCCCCCCCCACCCCCCCCCCCCCCCACCCCCCCCCCCCCCCACCCCCCCCCCCCCCCACCCCCCCCCCCCCCCACCCCCCCCCCCCCCCACCCCCCCCCCCCCCCACCCCCCCCCCCCCCCACCCCCCCCCCCCCCCACCCCCCCCCCCCCCCACCCCCCCCCCCCCCCACCCCCCCCCCCCCCCACCCCCCCCCCCCCCCACCCCCCCCCCCCCCCACCCCCCCCCCCCCCCACCCCCCCCCCCCCCCACCCCCCCCCCCCCCCACCCCCCCCCCCCCCCACCCCCCCCCCCCCCCACCCCCCCCCCCCCCCACCCCCCCCCCCCCCCACCCCCCCCCCCCCCCACCCCCCCCCCCCCCCACCCCCCCCCCCCCCCACCCCCCCCCCCCCCCACCCCCCCCCCCCCCCACCCCCCCCCCCCCCCACCCCCCCCCCCCCCCACCCCCCCCCCCCCCCACCCCCCCCCCCCCCCACCCCCCCCCCCCCCCACCCCCCCCCCCCCCCACCCCCCCCCCCCCCCACCCCCCCCCCCCCCCACCCCCCCCCCCCCCCACCCCCCCCCCCCCCCACCCCCCCCCCCCCCCACCCCCCCCCCCCCCCACCCCCCCCCCCCCCCACCCCCCCCCCCCCCCACCCCCCCCCCCCCCCACCCCCCCCCCCCCCCACCCCCCCCCCCCCCCACCCCCCCCCCCCCCCACCCCCCCCCCCCCCCACCCCCCCCCCCCCCCACCCCCCCCCCCCCCCACCCCCCCCCCCCCCCACCCCCCCCCCCCCCCACCCCCCCCCCCCCCCACCCCCCCCCCCCCCCACCCCCCCCCCCCCCCACCCCCCCCCCCCCCCACCCCCCCCCCCCCCCACCCCCCCCCCCCCCCACCCCCCCCCCCCCCCACCCCCCCCCCCCCCCACCCCCCCCCCCCCCCACCCCCCCCCCCCCCCACCCCCCCCCCCCCCCACCCCCCCCCCCCCCCACCCCCCCCCCCCCCCACCCCCCCCCCCCCCCACCCCCCCCCCCCCCCACCCCCCCCCCCCCCCACCCCCCCCCCCCCCCACCCCCCCCCCCCCCCACCCCCCCCCCCCCCCACCCCCCCCCCCCCCCACCCCCCCCCCCCCCCACCCCCCCCCCCCCCCACCCCCCCCCCCCCCCACCCCCCCCCCCCCCCACCCCCCCCCCCCCCCACCCCCCCCCCCCCCCACCCCCCCCCCCCCCCACCCCCCCCCCCCCCCACCCCCCCCCCCCCCCACCCCCCCCCCCCCCCACCCCCCCCCCCCCCCACCCCCCCCCCCCCCCACCCCCCCCCCCCCCCACCCCCCCCCCCCCCCACCCCCCCCCCCCCCCACCCCCCCCCCCCCCCACCCCCCCCCCCCCCCACCCCCCCCCCCCCCCACCCCCCCCCCCCCCCACCCCCCCCCCCCCCCACCCCCCCCCCCCCCCACCCCCCCCCCCCCCCACCCCCCCCCCCCCCCACCCCCCCCCCCCCCCACCCCCCCCCCCCCCCACCCCCCCCCCCCCCCACCCCCCCCCCCCCCCACCCCCCCCCCCCCCCACCCCCCCCCCCCCCCACCCCCCCCCCCCCCCACCCCCCCCCCCCCCCACCCCCCCCCCCCCCCACCCCCCCCCCCCCCCACCCCCCCCCCCCCCCACCCCCCCCCCCCCCCACCCCCCCCCCCCCCCACCCCCCCCCCCCCCCACCCCCCCCCCCCCCCACCCCCCCCCCCCCCCACCCCCCCCCCCCCCCACCCCCCCCCCCCCCCACCCCCCCCCCCCCCCACCCCCCCCCCCCCCCACCCCCCCCCCCCCCCACCCCCCCCCCCCCCCACCCCCCCCCCCCCCCACCCCCCCCCCCCCCCACCCCCCCCCCCCCCCACCCCCCCCCCCCCCCACCCCCCCCCCCCCCCACCCCCCCCCCCCCCCACCCCCCCCCCCCCCCACCCCCCCCCCCCCCCACCCCCCCCCCCCCCCACCCCCCCCCCCCCCCACCCCCCCCCCCCCCCACCCCCCCCCCCCCCCACCCCCCCCCCCCCCCACCCCCCCCCCCCCCCACCCCCCCCCCCCCCCACCCCCCCCCCCCCCCACCCCCCCCCCCCCCCACCCCCCCCCCCCCCCACCCCCCCCCCCCCCCACCCCCCCCCCCCCCCACCCCCCCCCCCCCCCACCCCCCCCCCCCCCCACCCCCCCCCCCCCCCACCCCCCCCCCCCCCCACCCCCCCCCCCCCCCACCCCCCCCCCCCCCCACCCCCCCCCCCCCCCACCCCCCCCCCCCCCCACCCCCCCCCCCCCCCACCCCCCCCCCCCCCCACCCCCCCCCCCCCCCACCCCCCCCCCCCCCCACCCCCCCCCCCCCCCACCCCCCCCCCCCCCCACCCCCCCCCCCCCCCACCCCCCCCCCCCCCCACCCCCCCCCCCCCCCACCCCCCCCCCCCCCCACCCCCCCCCCCCCCCACCCCCCCCCCCCCCCACCCCCCCCCCCCCCCACCCCCCCCCCCCCCCACCCCCCCCCCCCCCCACCCCCCCCCCCCCCCACCCCCCCCCCCCCCCACCCCCCCCCCCCCCCACCCCCCCCCCCCCCCACCCCCCCCCCCCCCCACCCCCCCCCCCCCCCACCCCCCCCCCCCCCCACCCCCCCCCCCCCCCACCCCCCCCCCCCCCCACCCCCCCCCCCCCCCACCCCCCCCCCCCCCCACCCCCCCCCCCCCCCACCCCCCCCCCCCCCCACCCCCCCCCCCCCCCACCCCCCCCCCCCCCCACCCCCCCCCCCCCCCACCCCCCCCCCCCCCCACCCCCCCCCCCCCCCACCCCCCCCCCCCCCCACCCCCCCCCCCCCCCACCCCCCCCCCCCCCCACCCCCCCCCCCCCCCACCCCCCCCCCCCCCCACCCCCCCCCCCCCCCACCCCCCCCCCCCCCCACCCCCCCCCCCCCCCACCCCCCCCCCCCCCCACCCCCCCCCCCCCCCACCCCCCCCCCCCCCCACCCCCCCCCCCCCCCACCCCCCCCCCCCCCCACCCCCCCCCCCCCCCACCCCCCCCCCCCCCCACCCCCCCCCCCCCCCACCCCCCCCCCCCCCCACCCCCCCCCCCCCCCACCCCCCCCCCCCCCCACCCCCCCCCCCCCCCACCCCCCCCCCCCCCCACCCCCCCCCCCCCCCACCCCCCCCCCCCCCCACCCCCCCCCCCCCCCACCCCCCCCCCCCCCCACCCCCCCCCCCCCCCACCCCCCCCCCCCCCCACCCCCCCCCCCCCCCACCCCCCCCCCCCCCCACCCCCCCCCCCCCCCACCCCCCCCCCCCCCCACCCCCCCCCCCCCCCACCCCCCCCCCCCCCCACCCCCCCCCCCCCCCACCCCCCCCCCCCCCCACCCCCCCCCCCCCCCACCCCCCCCCCCCCCCACCCCCCCCCCCCCCCACCCCCCCCCCCCCCCACCCCCCCCCCCCCCCACCCCCCCCCCCCCCCACCCCCCCCCCCCCCCACCCCCCCCCCCCCCCACCCCCCCCCCCCCCCACCCCCCCCCCCCCCCACCCCCCCCCCCCCCCACCCCCCCCCCCCCCCACCCCCCCCCCCCCCCACCCCCCCCCCCCCCCACCCCCCCCCCCCCCCACCCCCCCCCCCCCCCACCCCCCCCCCCCCCCACCCCCCCCCCCCCCCACCCCCCCCCCCCCCCACCCCCCCCCCCCCCCACCCCCCCCCCCCCCCACCCCCCCCCCCCCCCACCCCCCCCCCCCCCCACCCCCCCCCCCCCCCACCCCCCCCCCCCCCCACCCCCCCCCCCCCCCACCCCCCCCCCCCCCCACCCCCCCCCCCCCCCACCCCCCCCCCCCCCCACCCCCCCCCCCCCCCACCCCCCCCCCCCCCCACCCCCCCCCCCCCCCACCCCCCCCCCCCCCCACCCCCCCCCCCCCCCACCCCCCCCCCCCCCCACCCCCCCCCCCCCCCACCCCCCCCCCCCCCCACCCCCCCCCCCCCCCACCCCCCCCCCCCCCCACCCCCCCCCCCCCCCACCCCCCCCCCCCCCCACCCCCCCCCCCCCCCACCCCCCCCCCCCCCCACCCCCCCCCCCCCCCACCCCCCCCCCCCCCCACCCCCCCCCCCCCCCACCCCCCCCCCCCCCCACCCCCCCCCCCCCCCACCCCCCCCCCCCCCCACCCCCCCCCCCCCCCACCCCCCCCCCCCCCCACCCCCCCCCCCCCCCACCCCCCCCCCCCCCCACCCCCCCCCCCCCCCACCCCCCCCCCCCCCCACCCCCCCCCCCCCCCACCCCCCCCCCCCCCCACCCCCCCCCCCCCCCACCCCCCCCCCCCCCCACCCCCCCCCCCCCCCACCCCCCCCCCCCCCCACCCCCCCCCCCCCCCACCCCCCCCCCCCCCCACCCCCCCCCCCCCCCACCCCCCCCCCCCCCCACCCCCCCCCCCCCCCACCCCCCCCCCCCCCCACCCCCCCCCCCCCCCACCCCCCCCCCCCCCCACCCCCCCCCCCCCCCACCCCCCCCCCCCCCCACCCCCCCCCCCCCCCACCCCCCCCCCCCCCCACCCCCCCCCCCCCCCACCCCCCCCCCCCCCCACCCCCCCCCCCCCCCACCCCCCCCCCCCCCCACCCCCCCCCCCCCCCACCCCCCCCCCCCCCCACCCCCCCCCCCCCCCACCCCCCCCCCCCCCCACCCCCCCCCCCCCCCACCCCCCCCCCCCCCCACCCCCCCCCCCCCCCACCCCCCCCCCCCCCCACCCCCCCCCCCCCCCACCCCCCCCCCCCCCCACCCCCCCCCCCCCCCACCCCCCCCCCCCCCCACCCCCCCCCCCCCCCACCCCCCCCCCCCCCCACCCCCCCCCCCCCCCACCCCCCCCCCCCCCCACCCCCCCCCCCCCCCACCCCCCCCCCCCCCCACCCCCCCCCCCCCCCACCCCCCCCCCCCCCCACCCCCCCCCCCCCCCACCCCCCCCCCCCCCCACCCCCCCCCCCCCCCACCCCCCCCCCCCCCCACCCCCCCCCCCCCCCACCCCCCCCCCCCCCCACCCCCCCCCCCCCCCACCCCCCCCCCCCCCCACCCCCCCCCCCCCCCACCCCCCCCCCCCCCCACCCCCCCCCCCCCCCACCCCCCCCCCCCCCCACCCCCCCCCCCCCCCACCCCCCCCCCCCCCCACCCCCCCCCCCCCCCACCCCCCCCCCCCCCCACCCCCCCCCCCCCCCACCCCCCCCCCCCCCCACCCCCCCCCCCCCCCACCCCCCCCCCCCCCCACCCCCCCCCCCCCCCACCCCCCCCCCCCCCCACCCCCCCCCCCCCCCACCCCCCCCCCCCCCCACCCCCCCCCCCCCCCACCCCCCCCCCCCCCCACCCCCCCCCCCCCCCACCCCCCCCCCCCCCCACCCCCCCCCCCCCCCACCCCCCCCCCCCCCCACCCCCCCCCCCCCCCACCCCCCCCCCCCCCCACCCCCCCCCCCCCCCACCCCCCCCCCCCCCCACCCCCCCCCCCCCCCACCCCCCCCCCCCCCCACCCCCCCCCCCCCCCACCCCCCCCCCCCCCCACCCCCCCCCCCCCCCACCCCCCCCCCCCCCCACCCCCCCCCCCCCCCACCCCCCCCCCCCCCCACCCCCCCCCCCCCCCACCCCCCCCCCCCCCCACCCCCCCCCCCCCCCACCCCCCCCCCCCCCCACCCCCCCCCCCCCCCACCCCCCCCCCCCCCCACCCCCCCCCCCCCCCACCCCCCCCCCCCCCCACCCCCCCCCCCCCCCACCCCCCCCCCCCCCCACCCCCCCCCCCCCCCACCCCCCCCCCCCCCCACCCCCCCCCCCCCCCACCCCCCCCCCCCCCCACCCCCCCCCCCCCCCACCCCCCCCCCCCCCCACCCCCCCCCCCCCCCACCCCCCCCCCCCCCCACCCCCCCCCCCCCCCACCCCCCCCCCCCCCCACCCCCCCCCCCCCCCACCCCCCCCCCCCCCCACCCCCCCCCCCCCCCACCCCCCCCCCCCCCCACCCCCCCCCCCCCCCACCCCCCCCCCCCCCCACCCCCCCCCCCCCCCACCCCCCCCCCCCCCCACCCCCCCCCCCCCCCACCCCCCCCCCCCCCCACCCCCCCCCCCCCCCACCCCCCCCCCCCCCCACCCCCCCCCCCCCCCACCCCCCCCCCCCCCCACCCCCCCCCCCCCCCACCCCCCCCCCCCCCCACCCCCCCCCCCCCCCACCCCCCCCCCCCCCCACCCCCCCCCCCCCCCACCCCCCCCCCCCCCCACCCCCCCCCCCCCCCACCCCCCCCCCCCCCCACCCCCCCCCCCCCCCACCCCCCCCCCCCCCCACCCCCCCCCCCCCCCACCCCCCCCCCCCCCCACCCCCCCCCCCCCCCACCCCCCCCCCCCCCCACCCCCCCCCCCCCCCACCCCCCCCCCCCCCCACCCCCCCCCCCCCCCACCCCCCCCCCCCCCCACCCCCCCCCCCCCCCACCCCCCCCCCCCCCCACCCCCCCCCCCCCCCACCCCCCCCCCCCCCCACCCCCCCCCCCCCCCACCCCCCCCCCCCCCCACCCCCCCCCCCCCCCACCCCCCCCCCCCCCCACCCCCCCCCCCCCCCACCCCCCCCCCCCCCCACCCCCCCCCCCCCCCACCCCCCCCCCCCCCCACCCCCCCCCCCCCCCACCCCCCCCCCCCCCCACCCCCCCCCCCCCCCACCCCCCCCCCCCCCCACCCCCCCCCCCCCCCACCCCCCCCCCCCCCCACCCCCCCCCCCCCCCACCCCCCCCCCCCCCCACCCCCCCCCCCCCCCACCCCCCCCCCCCCCCACCCCCCCCCCCCCCCACCCCCCCCCCCCCCCACCCCCCCCCCCCCCCACCCCCCCCCCCCCCCACCCCCCCCCCCCCCCACCCCCCCCCCCCCCCACCCCCCCCCCCCCCCACCCCCCCCCCCCCCCACCCCCCCCCCCCCCCACCCCCCCCCCCCCCCACCCCCCCCCCCCCCCACCCCCCCCCCCCCCCACCCCCCCCCCCCCCCACCCCCCCCCCCCCCCACCCCCCCCCCCCCCCACCCCCCCCCCCCCCCACCCCCCCCCCCCCCCACCCCCCCCCCCCCCCACCCCCCCCCCCCCCCACCCCCCCCCCCCCCCACCCCCCCCCCCCCCCACCCCCCCCCCCCCCCACCCCCCCCCCCCCCCACCCCCCCCCCCCCCCACCCCCCCCCCCCCCCACCCCCCCCCCCCCCCACCCCCCCCCCCCCCCACCCCCCCCCCCCCCCACCCCCCCCCCCCCCCACCCCCCCCCCCCCCCACCCCCCCCCCCCCCCACCCCCCCCCCCCCCCACCCCCCCCCCCCCCCACCCCCCCCCCCCCCCACCCCCCCCCCCCCCCACCCCCCCCCCCCCCCACCCCCCCCCCCCCCCACCCCCCCCCCCCCCCACCCCCCCCCCCCCCCACCCCCCCCCCCCCCCACCCCCCCCCCCCCCCACCCCCCCCCCCCCCCACCCCCCCCCCCCCCCACCCCCCCCCCCCCCCACCCCCCCCCCCCCCCACCCCCCCCCCCCCCCACCCCCCCCCCCCCCCACCCCCCCCCCCCCCCACCCCCCCCCCCCCCCACCCCCCCCCCCCCCCACCCCCCCCCCCCCCCACCCCCCCCCCCCCCCACCCCCCCCCCCCCCCACCCCCCCCCCCCCCCACCCCCCCCCCCCCCCACCCCCCCCCCCCCCCACCCCCCCCCCCCCCCACCCCCCCCCCCCCCCACCCCCCCCCCCCCCCACCCCCCCCCCCCCCCACCCCCCCCCCCCCCCACCCCCCCCCCCCCCCACCCCCCCCCCCCCCCACCCCCCCCCCCCCCCACCCCCCCCCCCCCCCACCCCCCCCCCCCCCCACCCCCCCCCCCCCCCACCCCCCCCCCCCCCCACCCCCCCCCCCCCCCACCCCCCCCCCCCCCCACCCCCCCCCCCCCCCACCCCCCCCCCCCCCCACCCCCCCCCCCCCCCACCCCCCCCCCCCCCCACCCCCCCCCCCCCCCACCCCCCCCCCCCCCCACCCCCCCCCCCCCCCACCCCCCCCCCCCCCCACCCCCCCCCCCCCCCACCCCCCCCCCCCCCCACCCCCCCCCCCCCCCACCCCCCCCCCCCCCCACCCCCCCCCCCCCCCACCCCCCCCCCCCCCCACCCCCCCCCCCCCCCACCCCCCCCCCCCCCCACCCCCCCCCCCCCCCACCCCCCCCCCCCCCCACCCCCCCCCCCCCCCACCCCCCCCCCCCCCCACCCCCCCCCCCCCCCACCCCCCCCCCCCCCCACCCCCCCCCCCCCCCACCCCCCCCCCCCCCCACCCCCCCCCCCCCCCACCCCCCCCCCCCCCCACCCCCCCCCCCCCCCACCCCCCCCCCCCCCCACCCCCCCCCCCCCCCACCCCCCCCCCCCCCCACCCCCCCCCCCCCCCACCCCCCCCCCCCCCCACCCCCCCCCCCCCCCACCCCCCCCCCCCCCCACCCCCCCCCCCCCCCACCCCCCCCCCCCCCCACCCCCCCCCCCCCCCACCCCCCCCCCCCCCCACCCCCCCCCCCCCCCACCCCCCCCCCCCCCCACCCCCCCCCCCCCCCACCCCCCCCCCCCCCCACCCCCCCCCCCCCCCACCCCCCCCCCCCCCCACCCCCCCCCCCCCCCACCCCCCCCCCCCCCCACCCCCCCCCCCCCCCACCCCCCCCCCCCCCCACCCCCCCCCCCCCCCACCCCCCCCCCCCCCCACCCCCCCCCCCCCCCACCCCCCCCCCCCCCCACCCCCCCCCCCCCCCACCCCCCCCCCCCCCCACCCCCCCCCCCCCCCACCCCCCCCCCCCCCCACCCCCCCCCCCCCCCACCCCCCCCCCCCCCCACCCCCCCCCCCCCCCACCCCCCCCCCCCCCCACCCCCCCCCCCCCCCACCCCCCCCCCCCCCCACCCCCCCCCCCCCCCACCCCCCCCCCCCCCCACCCCCCCCCCCCCCCACCCCCCCCCCCCCCCACCCCCCCCCCCCCCCACCCCCCCCCCCCCCCACCCCCCCCCCCCCCCACCCCCCCCCCCCCCCACCCCCCCCCCCCCCCACCCCCCCCCCCCCCCACCCCCCCCCCCCCCCACCCCCCCCCCCCCCCACCCCCCCCCCCCCCCACCCCCCCCCCCCCCCACCCCCCCCCCCCCCCACCCCCCCCCCCCCCCACCCCCCCCCCCCCCCACCCCCCCCCCCCCCCACCCCCCCCCCCCCCCACCCCCCCCCCCCCCCACCCCCCCCCCCCCCCACCCCCCCCCCCCCCCACCCCCCCCCCCCCCCACCCCCCCCCCCCCCCACCCCCCCCCCCCCCCACCCCCCCCCCCCCCCACCCCCCCCCCCCCCCACCCCCCCCCCCCCCCACCCCCCCCCCCCCCCACCCCCCCCCCCCCCCACCCCCCCCCCCCCCCACCCCCCCCCCCCCCCACCCCCCCCCCCCCCCACCCCCCCCCCCCCCCACCCCCCCCCCCCCCCACCCCCCCCCCCCCCCACCCCCCCCCCCCCCCACCCCCCCCCCCCCCCACCCCCCCCCCCCCCCACCCCCCCCCCCCCCCACCCCCCCCCCCCCCCACCCCCCCCCCCCCCCACCCCCCCCCCCCCCCACCCCCCCCCCCCCCCACCCCCCCCCCCCCCCACCCCCCCCCCCCCCCACCCCCCCCCCCCCCCACCCCCCCCCCCCCCCACCCCCCCCCCCCCCCACCCCCCCCCCCCCCCACCCCCCCCCCCCCCCACCCCCCCCCCCCCCCACCCCCCCCCCCCCCCACCCCCCCCCCCCCCCACCCCCCCCCCCCCCCACCCCCCCCCCCCCCCACCCCCCCCCCCCCCCACCCCCCCCCCCCCCCACCCCCCCCCCCCCCCACCCCCCCCCCCCCCCACCCCCCCCCCCCCCCACCCCCCCCCCCCCCCACCCCCCCCCCCCCCCACCCCCCCCCCCCCCCACCCCCCCCCCCCCCCACCCCCCCCCCCCCCCACCCCCCCCCCCCCCCACCCCCCCCCCCCCCCACCCCCCCCCCCCCCCACCCCCCCCCCCCCCCACCCCCCCCCCCCCCCACCCCCCCCCCCCCCCACCCCCCCCCCCCCCCACCCCCCCCCCCCCCCACCCCCCCCCCCCCCCACCCCCCCCCCCCCCCACCCCCCCCCCCCCCCACCCCCCCCCCCCCCCACCCCCCCCCCCCCCCACCCCCCCCCCCCCCCACCCCCCCCCCCCCCCACCCCCCCCCCCCCCCACCCCCCCCCCCCCCCACCCCCCCCCCCCCCCACCCCCCCCCCCCCCCACCCCCCCCCCCCCCCACCCCCCCCCCCCCCCACCCCCCCCCCCCCCCACCCCCCCCCCCCCCCACCCCCCCCCCCCCCCACCCCCCCCCCCCCCCACCCCCCCCCCCCCCCACCCCCCCCCCCCCCCACCCCCCCCCCCCCCCACCCCCCCCCCCCCCCACCCCCCCCCCCCCCCACCCCCCCCCCCCCCCACCCCCCCCCCCCCCCACCCCCCCCCCCCCCCACCCCCCCCCCCCCCCACCCCCCCCCCCCCCCACCCCCCCCCCCCCCCACCCCCCCCCCCCCCCACCCCCCCCCCCCCCCACCCCCCCCCCCCCCCACCCCCCCCCCCCCCCACCCCCCCCCCCCCCCACCCCCCCCCCCCCCCACCCCCCCCCCCCCCCACCCCCCCCCCCCCCCACCCCCCCCCCCCCCCACCCCCCCCCCCCCCCACCCCCCCCCCCCCCCACCCCCCCCCCCCCCCACCCCCCCCCCCCCCCACCCCCCCCCCCCCCCACCCCCCCCCCCCCCCACCCCCCCCCCCCCCCACCCCCCCCCCCCCCCACCCCCCCCCCCCCCCACCCCCCCCCCCCCCCACCCCCCCCCCCCCCCACCCCCCCCCCCCCCCACCCCCCCCCCCCCCCACCCCCCCCCCCCCCCACCCCCCCCCCCCCCCACCCCCCCCCCCCCCCACCCCCCCCCCCCCCCACCCCCCCCCCCCCCCACCCCCCCCCCCCCCCACCCCCCCCCCCCCCCACCCCCCCCCCCCCCCACCCCCCCCCCCCCCCACCCCCCCCCCCCCCCACCCCCCCCCCCCCCCACCCCCCCCCCCCCCCACCCCCCCCCCCCCCCACCCCCCCCCCCCCCCACCCCCCCCCCCCCCCACCCCCCCCCCCCCCCACCCCCCCCCCCCCCCACCCCCCCCCCCCCCCACCCCCCCCCCCCCCCACCCCCCCCCCCCCCCACCCCCCCCCCCCCCCACCCCCCCCCCCCCCCACCCCCCCCCCCCCCCACCCCCCCCCCCCCCCACCCCCCCCCCCCCCCACCCCCCCCCCCCCCCACCCCCCCCCCCCCCCACCCCCCCCCCCCCCCACCCCCCCCCCCCCCCACCCCCCCCCCCCCCCACCCCCCCCCCCCCCCACCCCCCCCCCCCCCCACCCCCCCCCCCCCCCACCCCCCCCCCCCCCCACCCCCCCCCCCCCCCACCCCCCCCCCCCCCCACCCCCCCCCCCCCCCACCCCCCCCCCCCCCCACCCCCCCCCCCCCCCACCCCCCCCCCCCCCCACCCCCCCCCCCCCCCACCCCCCCCCCCCCCCACCCCCCCCCCCCCCCACCCCCCCCCCCCCCCACCCCCCCCCCCCCCCACCCCCCCCCCCCCCCACCCCCCCCCCCCCCCACCCCCCCCCCCCCCCACCCCCCCCCCCCCCCACCCCCCCCCCCCCCCACCCCCCCCCCCCCCCACCCCCCCCCCCCCCCACCCCCCCCCCCCCCCACCCCCCCCCCCCCCCACCCCCCCCCCCCCCCACCCCCCCCCCCCCCCACCCCCCCCCCCCCCCACCCCCCCCCCCCCCCACCCCCCCCCCCCCCCACCCCCCCCCCCCCCCACCCCCCCCCCCCCCCACCCCCCCCCCCCCCCACCCCCCCCCCCCCCCACCCCCCCCCCCCCCCACCCCCCCCCCCCCCCACCCCCCCCCCCCCCCACCCCCCCCCCCCCCCACCCCCCCCCCCCCCCACCCCCCCCCCCCCCCACCCCCCCCCCCCCCCACCCCCCCCCCCCCCCACCCCCCCCCCCCCCCACCCCCCCCCCCCCCCACCCCCCCCCCCCCCCACCCCCCCCCCCCCCCACCCCCCCCCCCCCCCACCCCCCCCCCCCCCCACCCCCCCCCCCCCCCACCCCCCCCCCCCCCCACCCCCCCCCCCCCCCACCCCCCCCCCCCCCCACCCCCCCCCCCCCCCACCCCCCCCCCCCCCCACCCCCCCCCCCCCCCACCCCCCCCCCCCCCCACCCCCCCCCCCCCCCACCCCCCCCCCCCCCCACCCCCCCCCCCCCCCACCCCCCCCCCCCCCCACCCCCCCCCCCCCCCACCCCCCCCCCCCCCCACCCCCCCCCCCCCCCACCCCCCCCCCCCCCCACCCCCCCCCCCCCCCACCCCCCCCCCCCCCCACCCCCCCCCCCCCCCACCCCCCCCCCCCCCCACCCCCCCCCCCCCCCACCCCCCCCCCCCCCCACCCCCCCCCCCCCCCACCCCCCCCCCCCCCCACCCCCCCCCCCCCCCACCCCCCCCCCCCCCCACCCCCCCCCCCCCCCACCCCCCCCCCCCCCCACCCCCCCCCCCCCCCACCCCCCCCCCCCCCCACCCCCCCCCCCCCCCACCCCCCCCCCCCCCCACCCCCCCCCCCCCCCACCCCCCCCCCCCCCCACCCCCCCCCCCCCCCACCCCCCCCCCCCCCCACCCCCCCCCCCCCCCACCCCCCCCCCCCCCCACCCCCCCCCCCCCCCACCCCCCCCCCCCCCCACCCCCCCCCCCCCCCACCCCCCCCCCCCCCCACCCCCCCCCCCCCCCACCCCCCCCCCCCCCCACCCCCCCCCCCCCCCACCCCCCCCCCCCCCCACCCCCCCCCCCCCCCACCCCCCCCCCCCCCCACCCCCCCCCCCCCCCACCCCCCCCCCCCCCCACCCCCCCCCCCCCCCACCCCCCCCCCCCCCCACCCCCCCCCCCCCCCACCCCCCCCCCCCCCCACCCCCCCCCCCCCCCACCCCCCCCCCCCCCCACCCCCCCCCCCCCCCACCCCCCCCCCCCCCCACCCCCCCCCCCCCCCACCCCCCCCCCCCCCCACCCCCCCCCCCCCCCACCCCCCCCCCCCCCCACCCCCCCCCCCCCCCACCCCCCCCCCCCCCCACCCCCCCCCCCCCCCACCCCCCCCCCCCCCCACCCCCCCCCCCCCCCACCCCCCCCCCCCCCCACCCCCCCCCCCCCCCACCCCCCCCCCCCCCCACCCCCCCCCCCCCCCACCCCCCCCCCCCCCCACCCCCCCCCCCCCCCACCCCCCCCCCCCCCCACCCCCCCCCCCCCCCACCCCCCCCCCCCCCCACCCCCCCCCCCCCCCACCCCCCCCCCCCCCCACCCCCCCCCCCCCCCACCCCCCCCCCCCCCCACCCCCCCCCCCCCCCACCCCCCCCCCCCCCCACCCCCCCCCCCCCCCACCCCCCCCCCCCCCCACCCCCCCCCCCCCCCACCCCCCCCCCCCCCCACCCCCCCCCCCCCCCACCCCCCCCCCCCCCCACCCCCCCCCCCCCCCACCCCCCCCCCCCCCCACCCCCCCCCCCCCCCACCCCCCCCCCCCCCCACCCCCCCCCCCCCCCACCCCCCCCCCCCCCCACCCCCCCCCCCCCCCACCCCCCCCCCCCCCCACCCCCCCCCCCCCCCACCCCCCCCCCCCCCCACCCCCCCCCCCCCCCACCCCCCCCCCCCCCCACCCCCCCCCCCCCCCACCCCCCCCCCCCCCCACCCCCCCCCCCCCCCACCCCCCCCCCCCCCCACCCCCCCCCCCCCCCACCCCCCCCCCCCCCCACCCCCCCCCCCCCCCACCCCCCCCCCCCCCCACCCCCCCCCCCCCCCACCCCCCCCCCCCCCCACCCCCCCCCCCCCCCACCCCCCCCCCCCCCCACCCCCCCCCCCCCCCACCCCCCCCCCCCCCCACCCCCCCCCCCCCCCACCCCCCCCCCCCCCCACCCCCCCCCCCCCCCACCCCCCCCCCCCCCCACCCCCCCCCCCCCCCACCCCCCCCCCCCCCCACCCCCCCCCCCCCCCACCCCCCCCCCCCCCCACCCCCCCCCCCCCCCACCCCCCCCCCCCCCCACCCCCCCCCCCCCCCACCCCCCCCCCCCCCCACCCCCCCCCCCCCCCACCCCCCCCCCCCCCCACCCCCCCCCCCCCCCACCCCCCCCCCCCCCCACCCCCCCCCCCCCCCACCCCCCCCCCCCCCCACCCCCCCCCCCCCCCACCCCCCCCCCCCCCCACCCCCCCCCCCCCCCACCCCCCCCCCCCCCCACCCCCCCCCCCCCCCACCCCCCCCCCCCCCCACCCCCCCCCCCCCCCACCCCCCCCCCCCCCCACCCCCCCCCCCCCCCACCCCCCCCCCCCCCCACCCCCCCCCCCCCCCACCCCCCCCCCCCCCCACCCCCCCCCCCCCCCACCCCCCCCCCCCCCCACCCCCCCCCCCCCCCACCCCCCCCCCCCCCCACCCCCCCCCCCCCCCACCCCCCCCCCCCCCCACCCCCCCCCCCCCCCACCCCCCCCCCCCCCCACCCCCCCCCCCCCCCACCCCCCCCCCCCCCCACCCCCCCCCCCCCCCACCCCCCCCCCCCCCCACCCCCCCCCCCCCCCACCCCCCCCCCCCCCCACCCCCCCCCCCCCCCACCCCCCCCCCCCCCCACCCCCCCCCCCCCCCACCCCCCCCCCCCCCCACCCCCCCCCCCCCCCACCCCCCCCCCCCCCCACCCCCCCCCCCCCCCACCCCCCCCCCCCCCCACCCCCCCCCCCCCCCACCCCCCCCCCCCCCCACCCCCCCCCCCCCCCACCCCCCCCCCCCCCCACCCCCCCCCCCCCCCACCCCCCCCCCCCCCCACCCCCCCCCCCCCCCACCCCCCCCCCCCCCCACCCCCCCCCCCCCCCACCCCCCCCCCCCCCCACCCCCCCCCCCCCCCACCCCCCCCCCCCCCCACCCCCCCCCCCCCCCACCCCCCCCCCCCCCCACCCCCCCCCCCCCCCACCCCCCCCCCCCCCCACCCCCCCCCCCCCCCACCCCCCCCCCCCCCCACCCCCCCCCCCCCCCACCCCCCCCCCCCCCCACCCCCCCCCCCCCCCACCCCCCCCCCCCCCCACCCCCCCCCCCCCCCACCCCCCCCCCCCCCCACCCCCCCCCCCCCCCACCCCCCCCCCCCCCCACCCCCCCCCCCCCCCACCCCCCCCCCCCCCCACCCCCCCCCCCCCCCACCCCCCCCCCCCCCCACCCCCCCCCCCCCCCACCCCCCCCCCCCCCCACCCCCCCCCCCCCCCACCCCCCCCCCCCCCCACCCCCCCCCCCCCCCACCCCCCCCCCCCCCCACCCCCCCCCCCCCCCACCCCCCCCCCCCCCCACCCCCCCCCCCCCCCACCCCCCCCCCCCCCCACCCCCCCCCCCCCCCACCCCCCCCCCCCCCCACCCCCCCCCCCCCCCACCCCCCCCCCCCCCCACCCCCCCCCCCCCCCACCCCCCCCCCCCCCCACCCCCCCCCCCCCCCACCCCCCCCCCCCCCCACCCCCCCCCCCCCCCACCCCCCCCCCCCCCCACCCCCCCCCCCCCCCACCCCCCCCCCCCCCCACCCCCCCCCCCCCCCACCCCCCCCCCCCCCCACCCCCCCCCCCCCCCACCCCCCCCCCCCCCCACCCCCCCCCCCCCCCACCCCCCCCCCCCCCCACCCCCCCCCCCCCCCACCCCCCCCCCCCCCCACCCCCCCCCCCCCCCACCCCCCCCCCCCCCCACCCCCCCCCCCCCCCACCCCCCCCCCCCCCCACCCCCCCCCCCCCCCACCCCCCCCCCCCCCCACCCCCCCCCCCCCCCACCCCCCCCCCCCCCCACCCCCCCCCCCCCCCACCCCCCCCCCCCCCCACCCCCCCCCCCCCCCACCCCCCCCCCCCCCCACCCCCCCCCCCCCCCACCCCCCCCCCCCCCCACCCCCCCCCCCCCCCACCCCCCCCCCCCCCCACCCCCCCCCCCCCCCACCCCCCCCCCCCCCCACCCCCCCCCCCCCCCACCCCCCCCCCCCCCCACCCCCCCCCCCCCCCACCCCCCCCCCCCCCCACCCCCCCCCCCCCCCACCCCCCCCCCCCCCCACCCCCCCCCCCCCCCACCCCCCCCCCCCCCCACCCCCCCCCCCCCCCACCCCCCCCCCCCCCCACCCCCCCCCCCCCCCACCCCCCCCCCCCCCCACCCCCCCCCCCCCCCACCCCCCCCCCCCCCCACCCCCCCCCCCCCCCACCCCCCCCCCCCCCCACCCCCCCCCCCCCCCACCCCCCCCCCCCCCCACCCCCCCCCCCCCCCACCCCCCCCCCCCCCCACCCCCCCCCCCCCCCACCCCCCCCCCCCCCCACCCCCCCCCCCCCCCACCCCCCCCCCCCCCCACCCCCCCCCCCCCCCACCCCCCCCCCCCCCCACCCCCCCCCCCCCCCACCCCCCCCCCCCCCCACCCCCCCCCCCCCCCACCCCCCCCCCCCCCCACCCCCCCCCCCCCCCACCCCCCCCCCCCCCCACCCCCCCCCCCCCCCACCCCCCCCCCCCCCCACCCCCCCCCCCCCCCACCCCCCCCCCCCCCCACCCCCCCCCCCCCCCACCCCCCCCCCCCCCCACCCCCCCCCCCCCCCACCCCCCCCCCCCCCCACCCCCGCCCCCCCCTGGGGCAACACCCCCCCCCCCCCCCACCCCCCCCCCCCCCCACAACAGCCTGTTCTGAGATTCCTTTTGGCAGAGAAAAGCTGAGTGCAAAACCAGCCCTCCTCAATTCTGAGAAGATCCGGCCATGATCCATTCCAAGGAATGCTTTTGGCTCAACAAAGTCTTCCCAGACTTTCTGGTGCAAAGGAAGGGAAATGGGGGCTGCTTCCAGGGGTGGGATCCAGCAGGTTCTCACAGGTTCCCGAGAGTAGGTTACTGATTATTTGTGTGTGCCGAGAGGGGGTGACTAATGGGTGATTTTGCCACCTGATTTTTGCCTTAGTTACACCCCTCCTCTCAGCAGTAGCGCGCAGAACTGGAAGCAGTCTAGCAGGAGGTGCACCGGCGTGCGTGGCAGCCTGCGCCTGCGTGCATTCGTTTCCCGCCCAAGGACCGGCGCAGTGGCTACGTCCTTGCCACAGCCCCGCCCAGGAATGCCCCGCCCCCAGAATGCCCAGCCCCGCCCTGTCATGCCCCACCACAGTTTGAATCCCACCACCATGGGAACCTGTTACTAAAATTTTTGGATCCCACCACTGGCTGCTTCCCTTTCTTCACTGCACATGCCCCACTGCCTTGGACCTGGGGTGGGGGAGCGGCTTCAGAGGTGTCCTGTCTGGGCCCCTGCTTAGCTTGAACAGCAGAACCATTTTGGGCACCTTTTGGCCAGTCTGTGTGCTTGGAGCGAGGGTTTCAATGTGGTTTTTGACAGCTCTGTTGACTCGATCCTGCTTTTATGTCTTGGTTTTGTGGGTCTGACTTTTTTAATGTTTCCCTGGTTTGTTGGTCTTGTGTATTGTGAGTCGCCTTGAGCTGGTTGTGAAATGCCTAAATAACAACAATAACAGTAACGATTTCGTTAACATTAGTGGTTCCATAAACTTCTGTAAAGCCCCTAATCTCCCACGAAGGGCTATATGGGTCATAACTAGGCCTCGGTTTGGATGCATTTGGATCACCAGTTCTGACTGAGTCGGCCCAATGCTGCTTACAAGCTGCAGCCACTCAGCCAGCTGCCCAAGGACTTGGCTGGGGGGAGGGAGGGGTAGAGTGGAAGGGAGGACCCCCGGGAGCCACAGCGAGAGAGCCCGAACTGCAGGTCCTCGTGCCACGTGTGAACAAACAGCTTGTCAAATCCAGTTGGTAAACGTTCTGCTTTCATCTTCCAACTTTGTCTGGTGCCCAGAGGAAGGGGACACGGCAGCCATCTAGCCCCCCCCCCACGCCTCCCCCCCCCCACACTTTCTCCCAGCTAACGAGAGAAAAGCTTTTGAGGCGGCTTCTTATCTCTTTCTCTCTAAAGAGGCTCGTCATGAATTATACATTCCGGCCATGCATGAAATATTCAACGTGTGTCCTGTCGTTTCTGCTCAGCCTGACCAGCAATACAGCAAGTCGGCAGGAAGGCGGCCAGGGATGGACGGGATTGGCTTCCTCGTTTCCTGCCTCTCTGCCCGGCAGGGCCCCAAAGCGACCGACATCTTTCCTCCATTTTATCCGTATGGCCACCTTGTAAAACTGGAGCAACGGGGAGTGGATGACCAGCCCCAGGTCGACCAGGAAGCCTCCACGTTCCTTAGATTTGGGCTTGGGTCCTGCTCAGGCACCCAAACCGTGACATCCCACCAGCTCTTGTCCCGGCGGCTGTGTCTTCCCACAGCTGTTTTGTACACAGCTGTAAGAGCAGCGGCGGAGGGCGAGCAGCGTCCCCAGGGGCTGCACCTGGGCCAGGAGGCGGCAAAAGCTGACAGGCAGCCAATTCAGGTGGCTGAAATGATACGGAGGTCGCCTCAGCAGCCATTTCCCCTGCTTGAGCTGCACACGTGTCACCTCTATCTGTGGGTTCTGTGGGGCAGAACTTGGCATGAGTTTGCAACAACAAATTTTAAAAACAAAATGGTTTACTTTCTTAACCTATAACATCAACATTTAACATCACACTTCAAGGTCCTGTTCAGGTTTCACTTCAAGTCCTTCTAGTTACAGTCTTCTGATATTGCCAAGTCCAATTCTTCTTGCAAGTGGGTTGGCTCCTGAAGACTCCAAGGGCTTGATGAACAGGATTCAACATGATGAAGGTTTCCAGGAGAACTCTCACTCATTACAAACACAAAAAACCCTGAAACAGTAAACTCCAACATTTACAACATAGCAAAAACAAACAACTCCCTTCCCACTAGTTCCCAACAACATTGCAGCTACCTTAACAAGGTGTTCAGGGCTTATACAAATCAAGGTCCGAGTCTGGTAGCCTCGTCTCCTCCAAACTACATGAGCTCTGCAGCCTTCTGCTGCTTTGGGTCTCCTCCCCTTTCTGGGTCAACCCATTCTGAGCATGGGGGTTACACACGCACACACGCACAAGCAGCAGACAGACGTTGCATGAAACACGTGTGTCCTCCCAGGCCATAATTCAAACTGACTTCATGTTGTTGTTTACTGATATTCAGATATTATTCCTTTTTAAGCACATTGCATTCCCTCCTGCCTCTTTCCATTCCAAGTGACTGACCAAAGGGGGCAGAGAGTCCCCCCTTTGCCTGGGGAGGGGGCTTTGAGGCCCATGCTGATGGTCAGTGCAGCCAGAACAGCTGAGCCTCATGGAGACCACCAGACCGGCCCTCACCAGGACTCTTTGTGTAACCTCAGCTTGTGGGTTCTGTGGGGCAGAACTTGGAATGAGTTTGCAACAACAAATTTTAGAAAAACAAAATGGTTTACTTTCTTAACATATAACATCAAACACCAACATTTAACATCACATTTCAAGGTCCTGTTCAGGTTTGCATTTTCCTTATATTTACAGTCTGCTGATACTGCCAAGTCCAATTCTTCTTTGCAAGGGGGTTGGCTCCTGAAGACTCCAAGGGCTGGGTGAACAGGATTCAACATGATGAAGGTTTCCAGGAGAACTCTCACCCATTACAACCACAAAAAGAAACCCTTAACAAGGTGTTCAGGGCTTATACAAATCAAGGTCCGAGTCTGGTAGCCTCGTCTCCTCCAAACTACATGAGCTCTGCAGCCTCGTGCTGCTTTGAGTCTCCACCCCTTACTGGGTCAACCCATTCTGAGCACAGGGGTTACATTTGCACACCCTGTTAAATGTGAAATGGAGATTTCGGCATCAGGAAATTCATATTTAAACACCCCACAATCCCAGCTGCTAATTTAATTCATGGACCGATTTGGAGACAACTACTTCCCATAGCCGGACCCCATAGCACCTCCTGCACTCAGGCGACTAGGTTTTTGCGCACGACTGAAACACAGACTTCCACTAAATGAAACTAACGTTCCAAACAAAAGCTCTGCTGGACTACAAGTCCCCGGCATCACAGGAAGGCTTCCAAAGAGTTGGAGCTCTATTAATGCGATTCCAGGTGCCATTTCTCCCTTGCTTTCAGCTCCCATCCTTATGCAAGGCCAATTAAGCCGACTGATGTGGCCACCTGGTCCGGCGTGTCTCCACACATGAAGACAGAAAATTCCCCTTTATCATCACATTAAGCAAACAAAATTGGGTTTACATTCAAATATGAATTGCTTTGCAATTGCCTTGAGCTCTGGAGACACGAAATTGCATCTGCCTAACGGCAGAGTTTAAATGAGTTTTAGGGATTTATTGCAAGACCCAAAAAATGTCTCCATCCCGTTCGGTCTCCCTCTGCCAGCACTCCAGAACACAGGATGGATTCAAACTGTTGGGGACTGATTTGTGATGTTTGTGAAGACCCCACTTTTCACCAGAGTCGGTACCCAAAGCCACTCACCTTGTCCTCCTTGACTCCCTTTTTATCCCCATGACGACCTGCAAGCTACGTCAGGCTGAGAAGGTGTGACTGGCCTTCCCTGGCAGAGCGGAGATTTGAACCTGTGCAGTGGTGGGATCCAAAAATTTTAGTAACAGGTTCCCTCGCCAGCCCCCCCTCAGCAAAGGGGGCAGAGGCGTACCTAGGCAAACCTGAGCCCTGGGCAAAACCTGAGTTGGATGCCCCCCCATGGGCAGCCACCCCACCACGACCCCCCAAAATTTTTTTGCACCAGGTCATTTCTAAATCATCATCACATTATAGAAAATGCCCCAACTCACAAATCTGAACACAGCAATGGTGAAACACACAGGTTCTTTGATAGAGACTGGTGAGATAAAAGGTACAAAGCCTGAGAATCAATGAATTGCAGTACCTGAAAGGGATTAACCCAGTTCAGGGAGTTACATTAAAGTCTATAAAATGAAGTCTATAAAATTATGCATGGGGTAGAAAATGTTGACAGAGAGAAATTTTTCTCTCTTTCTCACAATACTAGAACCAGGGGGCATCCATTGAAAATGCTGGGGGGGAAGAATTAGGACTAATAAAAGGAAACACTTCTTCATGCAACGTGTGATTGGTGTTTGGAATATGCTGCCACAGGAGTTGGTGATGGCCACTAACCTGGATAGCTTTAAAAAGGGCTTGGACAGATTTATGGAGGAGAAGTCGATCGATGGCTACCAATCTTGATCCTCCTTGATCTGAGATTGCAAATGCCTTAGCAGACCAGGTGCTCGGGAGCAGCATCAGCAGCAGAAGGCCCTTGCTTTCACATCCTGCATGTGAGCTCCCAAAGGCACCTGGTGGGCCACTGCGAGAAGCAGAGAGCTGGACTAGATGGACTCTAGTCTGATCCAGCAGGCTAGTTCTTATGTTCTCATGTTCTTACATTATTAGTCGCAATTGCTATATGGAACCTCCAACGTTCAAAGGCAGGATGACTCTCGGGGAGGCGAGGGCGTGGAGGCGGAAAAGCAGACCCAATTAGCAACTCCCTCTCGGCACACACAAATAATTAGTAACCCACTCTCGGGAACTGGTGAGAACCTGCTGGATCCCATCTCTGAACTGGGGTCTCGTGCATCCTGATCTGAAAGTCTGGCCACTGCAGCCATTCAGAGGGCCAAAGAGGGCCAGCGCTGCCAGGTCAGATGAGAATTATTGTGTCAAGTCCTTAAATGGTCCAAGGACCTCCAGTGTCTGGGAGATGGTCAACCACTCCTCCAGACTGAGCTGGTTCTCTTTCTGTTCCACCTCAGTCTCATGGAAGAGGGTGTGAGGGCTCCCTTCTGCTCCACTAAATGCTCGAGCGTGGTGCAGGTGGCGTTCCAGCGAGTGTGGACATCACTCCAGCAAGACTCTCAGTGTCTGCTTCTTATGTGGCATTTGGGTGTCTTCCACGCATCTCTGCAGCAGACGCCGGAAGAAGGCACAAGTTGCAGTGTCCAGTCAGGGATTTTCTGCAGAACCAAGACTCAAGTCATTCTTCGTCACAGCATGAAGAAGCAGGTGGGCCACACGGTTGAAATGCTTCAGGCTTCAGGCCCCACGCCATTTCCACTGTTTGTGCCAATGTAACCCCCCATGCTCAGAATGGGTTGGCCCAGTAAGGGGTGGAGACTCAAAGCAGCAAGAGGCTGCAGAGCTCATGTAGTTTGGAGGAGACGAGGCTACCAGACTCAGACCTTGGTTTGTATAAGCCCTGAACACCTTGTTAAGGGTTTCTTTTTGTGGTTGTAATGGGTGAGAGTTCTCCTGGAAACCTTCACCATGTTGAATCCTGTTCACCCAGCCCTTGGAGTCTTCAGGAGCCAACCCCCTTGCAAAGAAGAATTGGACTTGGCAGTATCAGTAGACTGTAACTAGAAGGACTTGAAAATGTAACCTGAACAGGACCTTGAAGTGTGATGTTAAATGTTGATGTTATATGTTAAGAAAGTAAACCATTTTGTTTTTCTAAAATTTGTTGTTGCAAACTCATTCCAAGTTCTGCCCCACAGAACCCACAGATAGAGGTTACACCATCATCGGTTACCATGAAGCCCATGGTAATGTCTGTACCTACCAAGTCACCATCTGTTGATGTTGTCCACCATGTGCACCTCATCAAGTGATAACTGGTTCGTTGTCAGACATGAACTGCACACTTCTCCCATGAGGGCAGGAAAACTGTCTCCTCGTGTAGTCCCTGGCAGCCAGGGGTGGGATTCAGCAGGTTTGCCCCACTTACAGTGAGGGCATCGTGTTCCTCCTCATGGTGGGGGGAGAAAGGGGTGTGTCCCTTTGATCTGAGGTTGCAAATGCCTTAGCAGACCAGGTGCTCGGGAGCAGCAGCAGCAGAAGGCCGTTGCTTTCACCTCCTGCAGGTGAGCTCCCAAAGGCACCTGGTGGGCCACTGCGAGTAGCAGAGTGCTGGACTAGATGGACTCTGGTCTGATCCAGCTGGCGTGTTCTTATGCTCTTATGTTCTTATGTCCCAGGGATCAGCATCTTTAAGCAGCATGTGGAACCAGACTTCCATTGCTCTGAAGGCCTCCTCACCAACTGCAGTTATCCGCCCAGTGAGACATGTGACCCTTAGCTCTGCCACCTGCTCCCCACCTTTTGGCAGCCTGATGCCACCCTCACCACACAGCTCCAAGTGGGCACGCGCTCGCCTACTGGACACTGCATGCGGCAGGGAGAGCATGAGGTGAAGTCCCTGGCAGCCAAAGTGAAGGATAACGTACGTGTGTGTGTGCGTGTGCGTGTGTGTGTGTGACGTTCTCTGACCCTCACCTCAACCTTCTTAACCCACGTGGAAGGAGTGTTCAGTTAGCGATTGGGGATTTCAGTCCAACCGAGCCAGTGGATGCAAATCTCTTTGCACAGAGATATTTGGACATCCAAAGGTGTCTTGGAGTTATCCCCCAACTTCGCACCAGAAGCACTTAACTCTGGGAGGCCAGGCTGACGCCCTCCGAAACCAAGAGAGTCTGAAGGTCCTTCACTCAGCTCCCTTCCCCCTTTAAACAACAGGGCCAACCTTCTTGACTGCCAGAGTCTGCAGAAGACGCTGTGCTTGACCTGAAGTTGGTCCAAGGGAGGGGGGGTGAACCCCCTGCTGAGCATGTGTAACCCCCATGCTCAGAATGGGCTGACCCAAAAGGGGGTGGAGACTTAAAGCAGCAGAAGGCTGCAGAGCTCATGTAGTTTGGAGGAGACGAGGCAGCCAGACTCGGACCTTGGTTTGTATAAGCCCTGAACACCTTGTTAAGGTAACTGCAATGTTGTTGGGAACTACTGGGAAGGTAGTTGTTTGTTTTTGCTATGTTGTAAATGTTGGAGTTTATTGTTTCAGGGTTCTTTTTGTGGTTGTAATGGGTGAGAGTTCTCCTGGAAACCTTCATCCTGTTGAATCCTGTTCATCAAGCCCTTGGAGTCTTCAGGAGCCGACCCCCTTGCAAAGAAGAATTGGACTTGGCAGTATCAGTAGACTGTAAATATAAGGACTTGAAAATGCAACCTGAACAGGAACTTGAAGTGTGATGTTAAATGTTGATGTTATATGTTAAGAAAGTAAACCATTTTGTTTTGTTCTTTATTTTTGTTGTTGCAAACTCATTCCAAGTTCTGCCCCACAGAACCCACAAGCTGAGGTTACACATGCCTTTAGGGACACCCTCTCTTGCCTTTACGGGCCAGTGGACGGAATGACCTGAACTAATCTGGGATTCTCAGTCTCCATGAGAAATTCCATTCCTACAGTGTCTTATGAGAAGCAGAGCAGGGAGGAGTTTACGTGATCAGCTACCCATATTAACATCAAAAAAAAAAGCCCCTGCATTTTTCAAGGGGAACTTAGTACACCTTCCTGCTGAATTCGGAGATGCTTTGCTAGCCGGGGAGCTGAACAAGAAGAAGACATAGAGCAGCAGCCGCCCAGACAGGAAGCAGGAACTGTCAGCTCGGATTAGCACCACCCTAAATTTTCTGCCGAAGAGCCTGATGTCCCCTGACTACAGAAGCTGTTTTGCGTGGAGCGACACAAGAATGCTTCCACGGTCCTTGGCTGACTCATGTTCTTTTCTCATACATGAATTAAATTTTGCCTCCACATAAATCACATTATGTCTCATGAGAAAATGTTTTTTTTTTCAAAACTTCCCATCACTTCCTCATGTTTCCTGAGATTTTCCATCAGCTGCCTGATAACCCATTTGATGGGTCGGAGGGCTGATCGGCTGCTGCTGTTCTTCAGGGTTGCCTTTTAACCAGGAAGCTTCTGGGACTATTCAAATCTGTATCCTCATGTAGGCAGGTTCTTGCATTCTTCATTTCTGTCACCTTCTGATATCAGATTCCAGGCAAGGTGTCTGATCTGGCTATTTCCTTGACATCAGTGCTCTGGGCAAGAGGCTACTGTTTGGAGAAACTGAATTATTCCAGATTGGCAAAGGTATCAGACAAGGGTGCATTTTCATCTAATCATCTAGTCCAACCCCTGCTCAGCGAAGGATCAGCCAAGAGACCATCTCTGAGAAGTGTTTGTTCAGTCACTGCTTAAAGACTCTCTGTGAAGGGGAGCTGACCAGCTCTCTAGGCAGCTGATTCTACTGTGGAACCACTCTTAGGCCCCTTCTGCACACGCAGAATAATGCGTTTTCAAACCGCTTTCACAACTGTTTGCAAGTGGATTTTGCCATTCCGCACAGCTTCAAAGAGCACTGAAAGCAGTTTGAAAGTGCATTATTCTGCATGTGCGGAATGAGCCTTACTGTTAGTTAGTTAGTTAGTTAGTTAGTTAGTTAGTTAGTTAGTTAGTTAGTTAGTTAGTTAGTTAGTTAGTTAGTTAGTTAGTTAGTTAGTTAGTTAGTTCGTTCGTTCGTTCGTTCGTTCGTTCGTTCGTTCGTTCGTTCGTTCGTTCGTTCGTTCGTTCGTTCGTTCGTTCGTTCGTTCGTCCCAAGCTACGTAGTATATTGGACAACAAGTTCTCTCCAGCATTTCTGGTCTTGGGTGAGTGCTTCAGCTCTTTCGCATTTCTGTTTTGTCTTTGGTTGTTGGGTGGGGGGCTGCTGTGAGCTCCTGAGCATCTCTCTGATCCACAACAGCCCCACCCGAAATCAACCTTTTAGAGTCGGATGAACTGTCCACTTTGGGGAGTCAGCAGGTCTACACCAACACCAGCTTGCTTTTTAAAATATATATATGTGAGTCCTAAAATAATTCTGACCCTGTTGCTGTCCAGAGCAAAATGATATCACTTATAATTTGCTGGTTGCGATAATCCATGTAAATCTCCGGGCATTCCTCTTGCAGGCACGGTTATGCTTGAAATGAAAACTGATTTTCCGCACCACGGAGCTTGGATACCTTTCCTACGGCCACGCAATGCAAACGTGTCAAAGGAGAATGTGAATGAGATTTGTGACTATGGAAAGTCCTCCCAACCCAGGTGCTCTTGGCCTCCTTGGAGAGCTTCCTGGCTGGAACTTCCTTCTGACAGTGGAGGGCCTGGAGCTTAGCAGCAGTAGCTGTATATGAACAGGTAGGACTTTCCCCTCTTAGGCCCAGGAGGCTGGAGATCCACCGCAGCCACCCCCAGCCTCTGCTGGGCAACCCAGCGCCTTCCCTTTCCTCCAGACCTCCACCTCCTCCAGTGAATCTGATCTCCTGCAAAGTGGACTTGGGAAGTCGAGGCTCTGCCCGGCTGTCGTGTCTCCTGCTTCGTGTGCACCAGCTAGCGTGGGAATCATCTATCACAGGGGTCTGCAACCTGCGGATCTCCAGATGTTCATGAACTACAATTCCCATCAGCCCCTGTCAGCATGGCCAATTGGGAATTGTAGTTCATGCTGATAGGAATTGTAGTTCATGAACATCTGGAGAGCCACAGGTTGCAGACCCCTGGTCTAGCAGAGCTGTCCACAGTTTTGGAGGAACAGAAGACAAGCCCTTGGGCGGCGGCTGTGTCTTGCTGCCCTCTCAGCCACTGCCTCCCAGCCATGCTCAGCAGCCACTGCCACGCCCCTCTCTGCTCAAGAGTTGTAGATATCAAACAACTTCTGCAACCAGAACGGAGCCCCTTTTTGGAGGGGGGCAAACTGCTCAATCTCAACAGTCAACAGGAAGTGAGGTTTTTCTGTACTGTTTTAAGTGTAGATGACTGGGGGAGTCCATGGCTCATCAACATGTAAAAATAGACTGCCCAGTAAATGTGGTTTGACATCACCCCATCGGCCAGTCATGGCCCAGTGCTTGCACGGGGGACTACTTTTACCATTACCTTTTAAAATGTGGTTGCTACCATAAGAACATAAGAACACAAGAACAAGCCAGCTGGATCAGACCAGAGTCCACCTAGTCCAGCTCTCTGCTACTCGCAGTGGCCCACCAGGTGCCTTTGGGAGCTCACGTGCAGGATGTGAAAGCAATGGCCTTCTGCTGCTGCTGCTCCCGAGCACCTGGACTGTTAAGGCATTTGCAATCTCAGATCAATCTCAGACCATCTATGGCCTGTTCCACACAACCTAAATGAGACATCCTGAGGGTGCTAAAAAAGGTGTCCTGGGAAGGCACCTCACCCGACATACCTCCAAAGATGTCCTCAGAATGCCTTATTTTAGTTCAAAGCATCTTTTTTGGAGAACGTTTCAAGGTGCCCCTTTCTCTCCTAAGCTGCCTGCAAGACGTCTCCTGCCTGGCTGGGCAGGAAGCAGAGCTCAGGAAGGGCCTCATGCCTCCTGCTTGACTATTTTGCCCTCCGGTCAGTTTCACCCTCAGTTTATGTAACCCCCCTGCTCAGAATGGGTTGACCCAGAAAGGGGTGGAGACTCAAAGCAGCAGGAGGCTGCAAAGCTCATGTAGTTTGGAGGCGATGAGGCTACCAGACTTGGACCTTGATTGGTATAAGCCCTTAACACCTTGTTAAGGTCACTGCAATGTTGTTGGGAACTAGTGGGAAGGGAGTTGTTTGTTTTTGCTATGTTGTCAATGTTGGAGTTTATTGTTTCAGGGTTTTCTTTTGTGGTTGTAATGGGTGAGAGTTCTCCTGGAAACCTTCCTCATGTTGAATCCTGTTCACCAAGCCCTTGGAGTCTTCAGGAGCCAACCCCCTTGCAAAGAAGAATGGGACTTGGCAGTATCAGTAGACTGCAAATAAAAGGACTTGAAAATGCAACCTGAACAGGACCTTGAAGTGTGATGTTCAATGTTGATGTTTAATGTTATATGTTATATGTTAAGAAAGTAAACCATTTTGTTTTCAACATTTGTTGTTGCAAACTCATTCCAAGTTCTGCCCCACAGAACCCACAGGTAGAGGTTACACTGACACCTGACATTTTGTGTGCAGCTAAAGGGGTTCTCCCAGCCACGATTTGCTGATGGTTGCCCCAAGATGTTTGCTTTGTAGGCTCTGATCCTGGGCGCCTTTTCAACCCCAAAAGTATACAGCTGTACTCAGTTGGTCCCGCCAATTATAGAAGTATATATTCCTATTTGGAAATTAGTAATTTTAACTGTATTTCTTAACCTTGTTTTGTTTTAAAATTTTGTCCTGTTTTATATGCCAATAAAGGCTTGTGTTGTTGTTATATTCCTATTTTAAAGAAGAAATCAATGAGCTATTCCCATAGCTGCACGGACACACACATGAGAAGCTTCAGCTGCTCAGAAGACCCGTTTAGCTCCCACTGGGAAGCACTGGCTGACCTGCCCTCCGTGCACCGACTTGCATTTTCTGTGCAGTAAGAAAGAACCAAGTCAGTCCAGGGAGGACTGGTCAACCGAGTGCTTCTCAGTGGGAGGCTGATGGGTCTTCTGAGCTGCTTAAGGCTCTCGTATTTGTGTCTGCGCAGCTACAGACACAGCTCATGGAAAGTTTAAAAAAAATAGGAAAGCTATATTGCCAGAATTCCATGGTTCAAAGCCTACATCAGGACCAGGAGGGACTGAGAGAAGGAAACTGTGCTACTGCCGGCTGCTGTCCTTCTGGTCTTACAGGTCTTAACGCGTGATGTGGTGCAAAGAGGTGAGCCAGCACTCCTTGGCTTGGTATTTAGGAGCTTTTATAGTGGGGAAAAAACCTTTTTTTCTGAGTGTTCTGTTGGGTCATAATCTCGACGCCTTTGTGTCAATGGTGTTGTGCTGTGTGCACTTCAGTTTGGTTTGGCACAACAAGCACAACTGAAATTGTGATGGCCACAGATGCCAAATCTCCCAAGTCCACAAATCATCCTTTATGTATCCACGCAACATTGGCCTTGTTTGTTAGCAGATGCCAATTTCAAGAGCTACGTAGCACTCGGTCACCCAGTCGTTGCCACCAGAGGGAGAGATAGCTTGCTGTATGAGCCACACAAGGTAACAGTTACACAAAAGACAAACACTTTATTTGTGGTATAAAAAATGGCCACTGCCCTGAATTTATTGGCTTGACAGAATAGCGAGCGTAAGACATAGCATGGGATCTGATCTTTTGTTGGGCAGCCCAGAAGGCTGTCCCCCAACCCGGGGATTCCTCAAACCCGCATGTTTGAGGATATTTTATTTATTTATTTTATTTATTATTTAGACTTTTATACCGCCCCATCCCCGAGGGGCTCCGGGCAGTGTACAATATAAAATCTCGGTACAAGTATAAATACAGTTAAAACCTTTAAAACAGCAGTAAATTAATAAGAGGCGTCCGAGAGACCCTAATTTTAAATCCTCCCGCAAAGGGAGGGAACGGCCAGTCCCCTTAGATGGAAAGGGCCCAGATATTAAGAGCCAAGAAAAGGGGGGGCACCTTCAGCAGCTGGCCCCTCCAAAGGCCTAGCGGAACAACTCCGTCTTACAGGCCCTGCAGAACTCGCCAAGGTACCGCAGGGCCCGGACAGCGGGAGGAAGGGTGTTCCACCAGGCCGGGCCCAGAGCCGTAAAGGCCCTGGCCCGTGTGGAGGCCAGCCGCATCATTGAGGGGCCAGGGACCACCAGTAGATTGGCCTCAGCCGAGCGGAGAAGCCATGCAGGGACATATGGGGTGATGCGGTCTCAAAGATACGATGGTCCCAGGCCGCGTAAGGCCTTAAAGTAGGCTGACCAGCCGTCCCGCTTTTGGCGGGACCGGCCCGCCTTCGGACAATTTGTCCCGCGTCCCGCGGGTTCCACAAATTGTCCCGATTGGGGAGGCTGCTGCACTGCCTTGGGGGCACAAGGCAGTGTGGCAGCCCCCTGTGCGCCCGGCCGTAGGAGCGCACGGGCTTCTGGGGCTCGCCGTTTGCCGCCCTGTGACAGGGCGGCAAACAGCGAGCCCCAGAAGCTGGTGTGCTGATGCGGCTGCGCGGACGCACACACACAGCCTCCCCGTCCCAGATAACAAAGGTGACCATCTGGTTACCTTACCTTAAAGGTCAGCACCAACACCTTGAAAATGATATGAAACACGAACCGATAACTGGCAGCAGTGAGGGGGAAATATCAGATGGGTGGTGGGCCGCTGCCCGACAACTTCCCCCATTTGCTGTGGGGCACAAGCCAGCTCAGCCCACGCCTGGGCGTTAAGAGCCCTGGCTTGCTCCACCCCAAACCTCACAAGGAGGTTCCCAAAATGGTGAGCAGGCAGCTAACCTGGCGAGGATCAGTTCCCCTTGCGCAAACCGCAAACAACACAATTTAACAACTAGAAAAACCCAACAGAGAAACACGGGGAGGGTGGGTGGGTGGATCGAACGGGCGGCAACCAGCAAAGGCTCACTGTGGCCTTTAATGGCGGTGGGCGGTGAGGGGGTCTGACGTCAGGACCCCGCGACCTGACCAGCCCCCACGGCCAATGGGCTGTGCCGCCCAGCACCTGCACAGAGCAGCCCAGCGATGCGGCAGCCTGGCGGAAGGGGGGAATGAAAGCGACGCGGCTCCCTTCCTCTGGCGGCAATGGCGGCCCGGGCAAGTCTGGTCCTCTTCTTTGGCAGGAAGTGCTGAACATGAACAGGCCCAAGAGACCATGGGCTCAGGGCGCCTGGGTTGAGAAAATTGCCTGATATGGAATGAGCACAATAGTCCATCTAGTGCGGCACTGTCTCCTCTGACTGGCAGTGGCCTTCCGGGGCCTCAGGAGGATAAAGGTCTTGCTCCAAACTGTGGAATGCTGAGCACCTGGTTTGTAACCTCCAGGTGGCCCCAGACATCTCCAGCTGTTACAGTTGCTCTCCACACAACCAGAATCAGCTCCCTGGCCAAAATGGCTGCTTTGGGGCAGGGGGGGTGAACTCCATGTTGCTATTCCCTGGTGAGGTCTCTCTCTCTTCCCCAAATCCCACTCTTCCCTGGCTCTACGCCCAACCCAAAGCTGGCCACCCTACTAATCAAACATTCATGGAATGTGGTGTGAAATTCCAAGTTGGAGAAGAACCCCTGAAGAAAATGGTGCTTCGTTGGACAATATGAGAAGAGATTCCTATTCCATGCCCTCTGCTGACCAGCAGGGAGCCAGAAGAGACCAGAGAATCATTTTTTGTGGTTTTCTACCACCTGCTTGACTTCTCTTTGTGGGCCCTTGTTGTTCATATTGTAAGGTGAACCCCAAAAGATGATTCTAGAGGCCTCTCTGCTGAAGCTTAAACTGACAGAGAAAAACTTTGAAAAGCATTTTATTTTCTGAAAAGCATTCTTTTTGCAAACATGTTAAGATGCCTTAACCGCAAACTTCTTGCCTTGTAGAAAACAAGTTAAGCTATATCCTGCACCCAAGTACTTGTCAAAGCCACGAAGGTTTCTCCTAGAAAATACTCTTTGATGTTGTGTTCTTGTGATTCTCAGAAAAGCCACCTGCTCCTCTTCTCCTCCTAGCCCCCCTCCGCAGAGAACCTGTGACATGTTATCTATCTCAAACTATAGTTAGAGCCAACAAACTGGTCGCCAACCACGTATACCGGAACGCATCCAAATTTAGACAAGACATAGACAGGAAGAAAGAGGAGGTGAAATACTAATTAGCCAATCATTAATTCAATGCTGCTTGTTGACGTATCATTATAAAAATGAATGTATTGCTAGCAAAATTCGTCCTGGACCCAACTAGGCCTAGTTGTTAAGAGCTCTGGTAATAAACTTTCACTGATTTTTCAACCATTTGCCTTTTTGCAACTGAATCGTGTGGTCTTGTGACTGACACTCAAGGGGCAGAGTTGTCAATATTTCTAGCATTTGTAGATCCTTTGGGTGGAATTCGAAAGCAGTTGTGCTGATTCTCTGTTCGCATCATAGAATCAAACTTAAGTGCTGCTGTTGTAAAAAAAATGTGCTGTTAAAGGGGTCATGTATTTTGCCCCAGACAGCTATTAGAAAGGAGCAGCAGTGGCGTAGGAGGTTAAGAGCTCGTGTATCTAATCTGGAGGAACCGGGTTTGATTCCCAGCTCTGCCACCTGAGCTGTGGAGGCTTCTGTGGGGAATTCAGATTTGCCTGTGCACTCCCACACACGCCAGCTGGGTGACCTTGGGCTAGTCACAGTTCTTCTGAACTCTCTCAGCCCCACCCACCTCACAGGGTGTTTGTTGTGAGGGGGGAAGGGCAAGGAGATTGTAAGCCCCTTTGAGTCTCCTACAGGACAGAAAGGGGGGATATAAATCCAAACTACTACTCCTCCTACTCCTCCTACTCCTCCTCTTCTTCTTCTTCTTCTTCTTCTTCTTCTTCTTCTTTTCTTTTCTTCTTCTTCTTGTTCTTCTTCTTGTTCTTCTTCTTGTTCTTGTTCTTGTTCTTCTTGTTCTTCTTCTTGTTCTTCTTCTTGTTCTTCTTCTTCTTCTTCTTCTTCTTCTTCTTCTTCCCTTTTTTGTAAAGTTGTGCCCACCATTTTGTTTCCCATTCCTGCCACAGGAAACAAAATGGTGGGTGCAACTTTACCAAAAAAAAAGAAGGTAAGTCTTGCTAATAGCTGTCTGGGGCAAAATACATGACCCCTTTTTAAAAGATTGATGTTTAACAGTGCAGGGCATACAACTTTTTTTTTTACAAAAGCAGCACTTAATTATGATTCTCAGATGCAAACAGAGAATCGGAGGGGGGGGCAGGGAAGCAGACACTAGGACCCAGCGGAGCAGTCAACATGAAGACAGTCCAGGAAAATGTAGCAGATTTATCCACACATCTCCTTGATTCTTTAGTGGATTCCTCATGGGCCAAAAACAGTGGTGTGCAAATGGTGTGAAAATGGTATAAAATGGTTTAAAACCCTTTTACACCTTTTTCACACCTTTTTTACACTGCTGTTTTTGGCCCATGAGGATGGAATCTGCCTTTTTGTTGAAAAGGGTGTAGAGAGGCCAAACATAACATCCAGGTTTTTCCGGAACGGATGCCGTGACGTCACTGATGGAGATTTTTCAAAATAAAAATCTTTTGCCCTTCAGCCTCTCTATGGTAAATTTCAGAAACTATACAGAAAACTCTATTGCTAAAAAAACTTAAAGTAACAGCATGCCACTGCCCAGTGACATTTTTGAAGATTATTTTGTTCCTTGGCTTGGTGTTTGTGCGCTCGAAAAGCTACTTCCTGGAAAACTAATTCAGGTTCTTTTCTTTTTTTTAGTGGAGACCAGAACAACTTCCTTAAAGAATAAGGAAGGACTACAGAAACACCTTTCTCGCACACGTGCACACACACACTCTCTCTCTCACACACACATTTCTGCAAATTTGCAGCAGCCCCCAAGCCTCCATTTTAATAGCACTTGCTGTTTGCATTGAACTCTGACAACTGCTCTAATCAATATTCCCTCCCAGTGGCCAGCTCTTGCCTTGAGACAGATTCAGCAGGAAGAGAAATGTCATGTTTCTGGCTGCAGGAGCAGTTGGCAAGCGCAAAATAGGACGTGAACAAGAGACCGCAAAGCAGCCTGCCATCTTTGCCTGGAGGCAGCGGGTTCGTGGGCCTCCCATTAGCCCGGCTCCTGCTGAGCAGCTGCAGAGTTTCTTCTTTTTCCTGCTCCTCTGCTTAACCCCTTCCTCTGGCCAACTTTGCCTCTCCCTGCTTCTGGAAGGATTTTCCTCAGGGCACGCTTCTGTGCTGCGGCTTGGCTCTTGCATTGTTATCTTCAACCCCAGATTGTCCCCACGTGGCCCTCCTGGCGTCTGCCCGCAGCCTGTGGGCGGATCAGCTTCCGGGCCGTCTCTTGAGGGATCTTATGGATTTCAGGAGCTGCGTTCCGTGTGCATTCGCACCAGAACAACTTTTCTGCAGAGAAATAATTGGGTATCCAAACAAGCATCTGTCAGTATTGCCTTCCCATTAAAAATGATGTGGCTGAGAAGGTATGTTCAAAGAACAGAGGCAAAGGGAAGGACGCAGCGGGCCAGCGGCTCCACGAGGAAGGTGAAAGGTCACAAATCACACGAGGAGAAAGTAGAACTTCTTTTATGCCTCAGTCTTCTCCCCAAAGGGGAACTGGGTGCGACCTCACAAAAGTAGTCTGAACGGCATGGGGAGCAAGGGGGTCACCCCAGGGTGATGAGTCGGTCAGAGAATTCCCAGCAACCTCCAGCAACTTCTGGGCTTCTGGGCTAAATGAACTGGTGGTCCTGACAGACCTGCCTGGGGTATCCTGGGAACTTCTGACTATCCCCTGCGAGAAATCCTGGAGGGCTAGTGTAACCCCCATACTCAGAATGGGTTGACCCAGAAAGGGGTGGAGACTCAAAGCAGCAGAAGGCTGCAGAGCTCATGTAGTTTGGAGGAGACGAGGCGACCAGACTCGGACCCTGATTTGTATAAGCCAGGGGTCTGCAACCTGCGGCTCTCCAGATGTTCACTGACTACAAATCCCATCAGCCCCTGCCAGCATGACCAATTGGCCAGCTGGCAGAGGCTGATGGGAATTGTAGTCAGTGAACATCTGGAGAGCCGCAGGTTGCAGACCCCTGGTATAAGCCCTTAACACCTTGTTAAGGTAACTGCAATGTTGTTGGGAACTAGTGGGAAGGTGGTTGTTTGTTTTTGCTGTGTTGTAAATGTTGGAGTTGATTGTTTCAGGGTTTCTTTTTGTGGTTGTAATGGGTGAGAGTTCTCCTGGAAACCCTCATCACGTTGAATCCTGTTCACCAAGCCCTTGGAGTCTTCAGGAGCCAACTCACTTGGACTTAGCAATATCAGTAGACTGTAAATATAAGGACTTGAAAATGCAACCTGAACAGGACCTTGAAGTGTGATGTTAAATGTTGATGTTTGATGTTATATGTTAAGAAAGTAAACCATTTTGTTTTTAAAACTTGTTGTTGCAAACTCATTCCAAGTTCTGCCCCACAGAACCCACAGAGAGAGGTTACACCAGCAAGACTCAACAAGACTGGAAACAGCTAACTGTGGCCTCGTCTTCAAAAGGGAGAGGGGATCTTCAGCAACAACAAAAGGAGACTTTGAGAAACTGCAGGCAGGTGAGTCTGATTATGATACCAGGAAAGATACTGGAACACTTTATACTGTGGCCCATCTGTCTGCTTCTTGGAAAGGATGCAGTGATTAGTGAGAGCTGGCGTTTATTTATTAACTTATTTGCAGTCTATCTTTCTCACCTAGATTCCAGTTGGATTGCACAATGCACCAAATATCAGGCGACATCTAAAAAGAAATGCAATACGCCAAGGTTTACAGATATAAAACGGAGCAAAATGTGTCAGGAGTGATCAGAAAATGGAATTACGGAAGTTAAAAACACACACACAGTAAGAGCAGGATAATACCGATCGTACACAAAGTGACTGGGAAAGACAATAACGCTAGGAAAGTTTGAAGGCAGCAGGGAAAGAGGAAAGCACCTGGTGGGCCACTGCGAGTAGCAGAGTGTTGGACTAGATCAGTGGTGGCGAACCTATGGCACAGGTGCCAGAGGTGGCACTCAGAGCCCTCTCTGTGGGCACGCGCAAACAGAGTGCCCCCCACCCCCACATCTAGGCTGGTCTGGGCCGCTGGGCTCGATTATTAGCATTAAACCTAAGCAAGTTTTGGGGAAGCAGTGTAGGTAACCCTGTTAAGCGCTGTTAAACCCCACTGATTTTCATGCAAAGAACTACAGCGCGATCCTTTACCTGGGAGTAAGCTCAGTTGCTGGCAATGGGGCTTGCTTCTGAGTAAACCCTCCTAGGGTCGTGATTTACCCATTGGAAGAGATGCACGGTTGCTTCAAAGCAAAGCCACCGACTACCACCAAGCTTACTTCTGAGTAACGCACACCTCTGAGCCAACCGTTTTCTCTAAACTAAAACCTCAGTATTCAGGTTAAATTTCTGTGTTGGCACTTTGCGATAAATAGGTGGGTTTTGGGTTGCAGTTTGGGCACCCGGTCTCAAAAAGGTTCGCCATCACTGGACTAGATGGACTCTGGTCTGATCCAGCAGGCTAGTTCTTATGTTCTTATGTTCTTAAGATGCAGCATGAGGTGGATGGACTGAATCAAGGAAGCCACAGAGGCCCTCAGTCCACAAGACCTGAACAAAGTGGTTACCAGCAGGATGTTTTAGAAGACATGGATTCAGAGGGATGCCAGGAGTCGCAAGTGACTCGAAAGCATCTGATACACACAGTGGGATAGACTGAAGTGTTTCCTGAACCATTCTGAAACACAGGGAGGAACCGCAGCTCTATCGTGGGGCGTGTGCTGGACGTGCAGAAGGTGCCCAGGTTCAATCCTCGGCTTTGCCTGTTAGAAGAATCAGGTTGGAGGTAATATGGAAGACCTTCTGGAGGCCCCGGAGAGCCGCTGCTGGACTGAGTGGCCAAGGATGAACAAGATGGGCCAATCACCAGATGCAGGATAAGGCAGCTCCGCAGGCCAGACATCCGCCTCAACAATCCTGTTTTCCATAGTTTGTGGGACGCCAGCCCGGTTTTGCCAAGAAGGGATCCCGCCAGACTAACCAAGCAGCTCTCTGGAAAGGCGGCATATCAACCAAACCTTCCCAAAGAGATAAATACTATTTCTTCATTGGTCTACAGCAGGGGTAGGGAACCTGTGGCTCAAGGGCCGCATGCAGCTCTCCTGCCCTTGCACTGTGGCTCCACGTACCGAGCTGCCAGCCCCATCCTTGCCCACCCTGCAGGCAGCAGGGTGAGCGCACCAATTGCCCGCGGCCGGCTGGGCCGCACTGCGGGCTTTTCCTCTCACCCTCCCCGTTCGAGCGGGGTGGGCGCTTTCCTGGCAGCCGGCAGTTCCTTCATCCTTGCCCACCCTGCAGGCAGAGGGGCGGGCGCACCAATTGCCCGGCTTCCCCTCTCGCCTGCCCCGTTGGAGCGGGGCGGGCGCTTTCCCGGCGGCCGGCAAGGCCAAGCCACCAGCTTCATCCTTGCCTGCCCTGCAGGCAGCAGGGTGGGCGCACCAATTGCCCGGCTTCCCCTCTCGCCCGCCCCGTTGGAGCAGCGAGGCCGAGCCGCTGGCCCCATCCTTGCCCGCCCTGCAGGCAGCAGAGCAGACGCATCCATGCCCTTCTCAGAATGAGCGGGTAAAAACCCCAATATATACAGTGTTATCTTTATTTTAAATGTCAAAAATTATTTGCGGCTCCAAGTGTTTTCTTTTCCTGTGGAAAACGGGTCCAAATGGCTCTTTGAGTGTTAAAGGTTCCCTACCCCTGCGCCAGACTAACCGAGCAGCTCTCTGGAAAGATGGCATATCAATCAAACCTTCCCAAAGAGATAAATATGATTTCTTCGTTGGTCTACAGGATTGCGAGAATGTTGCAGAGATGACAAAGCTCAGTTTCAGTCATGTATTTAGCAAAGCATCATATGATGTTTTGGGTAGTAGATTGGTTAATGTTAGGTGGACTCGCCGTTGCCTGGAGAATTGTACTCAGGATACGCTTATCCACAGTCTTTCCTCAGTATAAGAGGAGGTCTTGGGGGGAGGGGGGGCCATGATGTCACAGCGCTCTGTCCCGGGCCAAGGATTTTCCAGCATTGTCATGAAAGACATAAGAACATAAGAACATAAGAACAAGCCAGCTGGATCAGACCAGAGTCCATCTAGTCCAGCTCTCTGCTACTCGCAGTGGCCCACCAGGTGCCTTTGGGAGTTCACATGTAGGATGTGAAAGCAATGGCCTTCTGTGGCTGTTGCTCCCGAGCACCTGGACTGTTAAGGCATTTGCAATCTCAGATCAAAGAGGATCAAGATTGGTAGCCATAAATCGACTTCTCCTCCATAAATCTGTCCAAGCCCCTTTTAAAGCTATCCAGGTTAGTGGCCATCACCACCTCCTGTGGCAGCATATTCCAAACACCAATCACACGTTGCGTGAAGAAGTGTTTCCTTTTATTAGTTCTAATTCTTCCCCCCAGCATTTTCAATGAATGCCCCCTGGTTCTAGTATTGTGAGAAAGAGAGAAAAATTTCTCTCTGTCAACATTTTCTACCCCATGCATAATTTTATAGACTTCAATCATATCCCCCCTCAGACGTCTCCTCTCCAAACTAAAGAGTCCCAAACGCTGCAGCCTTTCCTCATAAGGAAGGTGCTGCAGTCCCTCAATCATCCTCGTCGCCCTTCTCTGCACTTTTTCTATCTCTTCAATATCCTTTTTGAGATGTGGCGACCAGAACTGAACACAGTACTCCAAGTGCGGTCGCACCACAGCTTTATATAAGGGCATGACAATCTTTGCAGTTTTATTCTCAATTCCTTTCCTAATTATCCCCAGCATAGAGTTTGCCTTTTTCACAGCTGCCATACATTGAGTTGACATTCCCATGGAACTATCAACTAAGACGCCCAAATCCCTTTCCTGGTCTGTGACTGATAGCACTGACCCCTGTAGCATGTATGTGAAGTTTGGATTTTTTGCCCCTATGTGCATCACTTTGCATTTTGCTACATTGAACTGCATTTGCCATTTCTTAGCCCACTCACCTAATTTATCAAGGTCCGCTTGGAGCTCCTCGCAATCCTTTGTGGTTCTCACCACCCTACATAATTTGGTATCATCTGCAAACTTGGCCACCACGCTACCCACCCCTACTTCCAGGTCATTTATGAATAGGTTAAAGAGCACTGGTCCCAATACGGATCCTTGGGGGACACCACTCCCCACATCTCTCCATTGTGAGAATTTCCCATTTACACCCACTCTTTGCTTCCTGTTTCTCAACCAGTTTTTAATCCATAGGAGGACTTCCCCTCTTATTCCTTCATTGCTGAGTTTTCTCAATAGTCTCTGGTGAGGAACTTTGTCAAAAGCCTTTTGGAAATCCAAGTAGACAATGTCCACTGGTTCCCCCTTATCCACATGCCTATTTACATCCTCAAAGAACTCTAGTAAGTTTGTAAGACAGGATTTGCCTGTTTAGAGAGAAAGAGATAAGAAGCCGCCTCAAAAGCTTTTCTCTCGTTAGCTTGTTGATGGGTTTTCTGGGTTGTGTGGCTGTTGTCTGTACATTTTTGCTCCCAATGTTTTTGTTTACAACCCAAACCTCTTTGCTTGCATCCATGGCTGGCAACTTCAGAGGCATGTCATGGTGATGTTTGGAGCAAAAACTACCCGTCGATGGCCACACGGTCCAGGAAACCCTCAGTGGCTGTGAAAGCCTTTGACAACAGTCTCAAGATGGCTTACAAACTCCTTCCCTTCCTCTCCCCACATCAGGCACCCTGCGAGATGGGTGGGGCTGAGAGAATTTGGAGAAAATTGTGACCGGCCCCAGGTCCCCAGATAAGAGTGAGAGCCAGCATTGTATTGTGGTTAAGAGAGATGGACTCTGATCTGGACAACTGGGTTTGATTCCCCACTCCTCCACAGGTGTGGCAGATTCTTATCTGGTGAAATGGATTTGTTTCCTCGCTCCTCCACATGAAACCTGCTCTGAGAGACCTTGGGCCAATCAGAGTTTTCCCCTGAACTCTCTCAGCCCCACTTTTCCTCGCAAGGTGTATGCTGTGAACAAGGGAAGAGGAGTTTCTAAGCCACTTTGACACTTCTTAAAGGTTGGGGAAAGGGGAGTTCTTCTTCTTCTTCTTCTTCTTCTTCTTCTTCTTCTTCTTCTTCTTCTTCTTCTTCTTCTTCTTCTTCTTCTTCTTCTTCTTCTTCTTCTTCTTCCTCTTCCTCTTCCTCTTCCTCTTCCTCTTCCTCTTCCTCTTCCTCTTCTTCTTCTTCTTCTTCAACTAGATTAGCTTGTGCACTCCAACCCACGCCAGCTGGGTGACCTTGGGCTAGTCACAGTTCTTCGGAGCTCTCAACCCCACCCACCTCACAGGGTGCTTGTTGTTGGGGGGGGGAGGGATAGGAGAGAAGCCCCTTTGAGTCTCCTTACAGGAGAGAAAGGGGGGATATAAATCCAAACTCCTCCTCTTCTATCCTGAGACATGCAGGCCAACCGGGCTGAGGTCTGCCAATCATCCCAGGGGAAGGAGCCACAGAGGGGCTTCTTATGATCCCCTTTCAGAAGGGATCGTTCAGGCAACATGGCCTCAAAAAGGGAAGATCTGGCAACTCCGCCGTGGTCTGGTCCCTGGCACCTTTTATTAGGGTTTCAATAGGGGCGGACCGGGAGGCAGGAGAGCTGGAGAATACCGTAGCAGTACATGACATCATGGGGTGACCTACGTGCGGGAGGAAACATTCGCATCTGGGTCTAATCCATACCTGGGGGCAGGCGCCCCTTTGTCCCTTTGTCTGGGACATCTGGTGACCGTGAGTCAGGTAGTTCATGACCTGTGACTCACAGGGGCTTGGGGGGCAGGTGAGCGTGTGCACCCAGAAGGGGACAGATGGCACAGGCATTCCTGCGCTCTTTCTGAGGCTCTGCTGGGTTCTCGGGGCTCATCCCTACAGACAGCAGAGCCTCTCCCGAGTGCTTGAAGAGAGACGGCGGTGGGCCTTCTCCGCAGTCTCTGGTTTTGACTTCAGTTTGTTCACTGGGCTAAATTTTAATCTGCCGAGTCCACCTGGCTCTCCCGTTTCTTCTCCACGGACCAGGGGCCTGGGCTCATCAACACTGAGTAATCGTCGGGTTCAGTGGGGATTGTTTGTTAAGGTTTCCGGGCTGTATATGGCGTGTTCTAGCAGCATTCTTTTCCTGGAGTTTACAGAGTTTGTATTGGCATCTTCAGAGGATCCTCTGAAGATGCCAGCCACAGATCTGCAGCAGCTAAAACATCAGGAGAGAATAAGTTAAGCAGGAATGACGCTATACAAGCCCGGAAACCACACAGCACCCAAGTGATTCCGGCCGTGAAAGCCTTCGACAATTCAGTGGGGATTGTCTTTGCAAGGCAAATTCCAGTTCAATTATTTTTTTTTTTGCAAAGGAAACAAACACTGTGTTTTGATTTGCAAATATGAAAAGCTCAGTTAATTCCGTCTCCGGGTGGGAAAAAGGGAGATGAACCAGGTGTCTGACTCTTTGAAAAGCACCAGCGGGCAGTTCTGCCTTTGCTCCGAAATGAAGAGCCAGCAGAGGAAGATGGCCGCCCAGCACGTTTTATTGGCCCCAGCGTGAAAAAGAAGCACAAACTGTCTGCAAATAGAAATGGCCCCTGCTAGTGGCTGAAGGACTTTGTCCAACAGAATGTCTGCTCTTTGAGGAAGGGGGCCGTGATAGGCTGATTCTGCACAGGCAATTAAAATGGGTCACGTGACCCCATGTTGCCTGTGCTGCCGTGTGTACAGTGGGCAGAGGCGTTCCTCCTATTGGGCGAAGTGGGCAGTTGCCCTGGGCGCAGCCCTGTGGGGGGCACAGGTTTGTTTGTGGGATTTTTTGTATTTTCAGTGTTTTTTTTTTCATTTTTGGCCCTGCAGAGGGCGCAGTTTTTAGACTAGCAGCATCAAAATTTCAGGGATATTTTGGGAGACTCTCTTGATCCTATCATCCAGGTTTGGTGAGGTTTGGTTCAGGGAGTCCAAAGTTATGGACTCCCAAAGGGGTGCCCCATGCCCCCATTGTTTCAATGGGAGCTAATGGGAGATGAGGCTACACCTTTGAGGGGGTGTAACTTTGGACCCCTGAACAAACTCCCTGTCCTAAGGAAGAATATCATCAGGAGAATCTTTTACTATTGATACCACCCAAGGTTTTGTGAAGTTTGGTTCAGGGGGTCCAAAACTATGGACTCCCAAAGGAGGTGCCCCATCATCCATTGTTTCCAATGAGGGGCCCCAACGAAGATGGGGCTACACCTTTGAGGTCCATAACTTTGAACCCCCTGAATAAACTCACCAAACCTAATTAGTATCGATAGAAAGAAGTCTCCTAAAGATACCCTGAAGGTTTTAGTGCTGCCAGCGAGGCACTGCAAATTTCCCCAGATTGCACCTTTTAACACCCCGCGTGGATTTAAGGGGAGACTCTGAGGGTCCCCAGTTTAAAACATTGCAAGTGATGCTGTTTCCAGGGGGTGGGGGAGAATCAACCCCAAAATAGCATCACTTTCAATGTTGTTTAAACTGGGAACCCAGATTCTCCCTTTAAAGGTGGGTTTAAAGATCTGGAGCTCCCCTAGACTAAAACACCATTGAAAATGATGCTGTTTTGGGGTGGATTCCAGCATCACTTGTTTAAACTAGGGGAGCCCAGGCTCTCACTGGCAAAGAACACTGAAAGTGATGCTGTTTCCTCAATTGGGGTGCTGGATGCAACACCATAAAATGTTTTTCGTAGACAGTAATAAAACATTTTGAAGCATTTTTGAAAATGTTTTCAAAATTATTTCTGCTGTGTGGCATCAACATTACTGTGCTCAGACACGAGTTGGGGCATGTTCTATAATGTGATGGTGACTTTGAGCAACCTGAATTGTAAAATCATTGCTTGGTCACAGTGGGGAGGGTGGCTGCCCTTAGGGGGCCGCCAAACTCCAGTTTGCCTAGATACGCCACTGGGGTAGCTACAAGAAGTGCGCGTACGTGGGTATGCACCTGGGGGGGGCATCAAACTCAGGTTTTGCCCAGGGCTCCAGTTTGCCTAGTTACGCCACTGACAGTGGGTGCAGGGATTGCTGGGAGCCTGGTGACAGGAGGCAGTGCAGTTTGCACAGGATGTGCAGTGTTTCCATTCGAGCCACACAGCTGAGAATCCCCCCACCTGAGAATCCATCCCCCGCAGAGAATGCCCACCCAACCACCTACCCATTTTAACATGGCGTATTACAGAGAATCCCACTCAAATGGCGTAGCCTGGGAACCACCAAAATAATGGCCAGAAGGGGTGGGCACAGAATGTTTCCTGCTTGCTGTAGGTTTGCACAAGCAAGCAGGAAGCATTTGACACCTGCATACCTGAGGGACCGCCTCTCCCCATATTACCCCGGTAGGCCCCTCTGCTCCTCGGAGGAGGACCTGCCTTGTGATCCTGGCCCGAGAAGTCAGGCTGGCCTCGGCAGGATGGCACTGTAGCTACCCCTAGGGAGATCAGGGCCCCTCTGGGTTTCTACAAGAGTTTCAGGCCTGCAAAGGCGGACCTGTTCCACCAGGCGTTTGGCCAGCCTGGTTAAAAATACCATCTACCTTGTCATCCCCAGCCTCCCCATTAGGCACAAGTGGGGAGGGAGTAGCCAGATGCCATCCACTGACCTTTTAAATGGGTTCTGGTTTTATGTAATTAATATTTAAATTATGTTTTAATGTATGTTTTAACCTTGTTGTGAACCGCCCTGAGCCCTCAGGGGGAGGGCGGTATATTAAATAAATAAATAAATAAATAAATAAATAAATAAATAAATAAATAAATAAAAGTTGCTAATTTAGTGACTTTTGTTTAACCAGGGTTTTGGCAACTATAACAAGTCAGAAGTGTTTGGGGGTGTGATGTCCAATGTTATGTCAGGAACCGGATGAGCTCTGCCTGGCGCAGCACAGAGTGGAACGGCCGCTGCTCGTGATCTGGGCTTGCTGCTTTTGTTAATGCCGCCCAAGACTGAATCTGCCTTTTCGGCAGCCAGATGTTGGCACTTTTGCAAGTGTCTGTCACAATCCCATTACATACTGTTTGTATGTAAATCAGTTGCTGGTGTCACTGTTTTAGGACCTGCTCTATGGATTAACGATTGGTCAGTCAGCCAGACCTTAGTTGCATGCTAGAGGTCACGGAGCCCGAGGTTATAAAGTTAACTCTATTTCTTTGAGCACTCTTCTTCTAAGCCAGGAGACCAGTTAGCAAGTTAGCTGCAAGATGTAGTCTTCTCATGTAAATATGTAACAGAGAAGTACAGCTCGTTGCTGGTTCTCTTCCCATGTAACCCTTCCCTACAGCTAGCAAAGCATTTTTTAATTCCAAAAGCAACTCAGGCATTGCTGGCTATCTTTATTTTGCCCCTGTGCATCTCTGCCATCTAAAGTATCTCTTTGAATATATTTTAAAACCCTTCATCAGATTATCCTGCTAGCTTTTATTCACAGCGTTTGCCTCAAAGGCTCCCAGTTCAAACCCTGCCAGAAACAGGGATGATGCGGTCTTTGAGGAGCAGCTGGCGTGATAAAGAGGCCGATGGAAACCGCGTGTATCTAATCTGGAGGAACCAGGTTTGATTCCCGCTCACTGCCGCCTAGGCTGTGGAGGCTTATCTGGGAATTCAGATTAGCCTGTGCCTCCACACACGCCAGCTATAGGTGACAGCCAGGCTAGTCCCACAGCTTCTCGGAGGTCTCTCAGCCCCACCTACCTCACAGGGTGTTTGTTGTGAGGGTGGAAGGGAAAGGAAGATTAGAAAGCCCGTTGGAGTCTCCTGCAGGAGGGAGATAAATCAAACTCTTCTTCTTCTTCTACCTCACAGGGTGTTAGTTGTGAGAGGAAGGCAAGGGAGATTGTCCAGCCTTAGGAGTCTCATCCTGCAGGGGAGGGGGGATAAATCCAAACTCTTCTTCTTCTTCTACCTCACAGGGTGTTAGTTGTGAGGGGTGAAGGGCAAGGAGATTGTCAGCCCCTTTGAGTCTCCTGCAGGAGAGAAAGGGGGGATATAAATCCAAAGTCGTCATCATCATCATCTTCTTCTTCTTCTTCTTCTTCTTCTTCTTCTTCTTCTTCTTCTTCTTCTTCTTCTTCTTCTTCTTCTTCTTCTTCTCCTCCTCCTCCTCCTCCTCCTCCTCCTCCTCCTCCTCCTCATCCTGCTTCTTCTTCTTCTTCTTCTTCTTCTTCTTCTTCTTCTTCTTCTTCTTCTTCTTCTTCTTCTTCTTCTTCTTCTTCTTCTTCTTCTTCTTCTTCTTCTTCTTCTTCTTCTTCTTCTTCTTCTTCTTCTTCTTCTTCTTCTTCTTCTTCTTCCTGCAGAGCTCCACACACACACAGGGGCTCAGGTGCAGCCCAACTTGCTCTGCAGGAGGAGGAATGTGGTGTGGAGATCCATGAAGTGGGAAATCACTTCCCCATCCACATCCTTTGCTTGGCCTTTGTTGTTTGGCTGCCTAGTGGTTAAAGTGCATGCCCATGTTTGCATGGCTCCCCCCCCCCCACCGAGGATCTGTTCCTGTTGTTCACAGAGACTCAGCAAATCACAAAGAACAAAAGAGGCATCATCAGGCCTCTCTGGCAGGATTTTGAATTTGTGACTCCAGCTGGCCGTGAATCACAATCCTATCTGGATTTAAAAAATGTATTTAAGGTTGCCATTTGATCAGCGTTTCTAATTGTTTTCATCTCTGCTTCCTTTACCCAGTTTGATGCAACCACATGTGGATCTCCCTGGCCGGCCGTGCTGAAGCCCCTTAGGAGCGGAGGACGCTTCTGACTTCTCAAAGACCGGGACGGATGGCGAGCTCAGCTCACGCGCCACTAATCTGAGGGACCTGGCCTCCTCCCTAAATTAAATTTCAAGGACCACTCCAGTTTAATTGAGGCTGAGTTTCGAAAGTATAAGCATAAAAACCTGCAATCCAAAACTGTTAAGCCTGCTCCGTTTTGCATTCACTACTCACAAAATACACGTTTCTTAGGCAGAAAAAATGTAATGCACAGAGATAGGATGGGTGACACTTGGCTTGACAGCACTACATGCAGAAGGGAGTCTTGGTAGGCCACAAAGTGAGACAGAAGTGTGATGCGGCAGCTAAGAAAGCCAATGCGATTCTGGGCTGTATCAATAGGAGTCTAGTGTCTAGATCGAGGGATGAAATTGTACCTCTCTATTTTGCATTGGTTAGTCCTTACCTGGAATATTGTGTACCGTTCTGGACACTGCAGTTCAAGAAGGATATTGACAGGTCCAGAGGAGGGCAACCAAAATGGTAAAAGGTTTGGAATCCATGCCCTACGAAGGGAGACTTAGGGAGCTGGGGATGTTTCGTCTGGAGAAGTGGAGGTTAAGGGGGGACACGAGAGCCATTTTTAGATATCTGAAGGGATGTCATGTTGGTGAGCAAGCAAGCTTGTTTTCTGCCGCTCCAGAGACCAGGACCAGGAGTCATGGGTTCAAGGGGAAGGAAAAGAAATTCCACCTAAACATCAGGAAAAAACTTCTGACAGTCAGGGCTGTTTGACACTTGAATGCACTACCTCGGAGTGTGGTGGAGTCTCCTCCTTTGGAGGTTTTTAAAGAGAGACTGGATGGCCATCTGTCAGGAGTTCTTTGATTGCATGTTCCTGCATTGCAGGGGGTTGGACTGGATGGCCTTTGTGGTTTCTTCCAACTCTATGATTCTATGATTCTAGAGCTGTCATGGAGAATACTCTACCACCCTAGGTCGAATCCCCACTACCATCTTAGCCAGGTTTCAGAACACAAACTAACCAGGTTTGAGGGACGACCTCCCCATGGCTTGCGTGGCAGATTTCCGTTTCTGGTGCTCGTTCTCCCCGTTAATTCGCATTCCAGCAGGACCTGGTTGCAAGTGGCACAGACCCCATTAACACGGTTCAGAGCTGATCCGAGGGGAGGGATGAGGGTTGAACCCTGACTCGTTTCTCGCCCTGGAGTGTGACGCAGAATTCGGACAACCAATCAGCGCTGCGGTGCACGCGCAGCCTTTCCTTGGTTTTGTTTCCGCTTTTGCGATCGGCCAGCGGAAGGGGACGCAAACGTTAAATGTGTAACTTTGAATCGATAATGGTTTACACAGGTAACAATTAACTGTTTGCACAGTTAATCATTAAACTTTCACATGTTGGGTTTTTTTGATCACGCCTCTACAATGTACGTTTCCACAGTCAGAAAAGGTCCCGCCCCATCAAGGCACGCCAGCCAATCAGGGGAGACCAGTGAAGCGAGCTCGCCTGGTAGTAGGGATTGCTAAGAGTTCTGCAACCAGGTGTGTCTGCTGTGTGCTCGCTGCGGTGGGGAGGGAGAAACTCCGATGAAGAGGACACAGTTTCACAACGAACAGGTTTGGATCTGCGTGCAAATTTCAAGTGGGAATTTGACCAGTGGAACTACATTCTGTTGATATTTTGTATTTTTAAATTAATTTTTAATTACCTTTCACAGAAAGAAACAAAATGTAACATAACCACCACAGATACAAATCTAGAAACAGTTTCCATATATCTGAAAAAATGCCAATACTCACTCTTCATCTACCAGCCATATATTCAAAGGTTAATAAAGTAATAAGGACCTCAATCCATTGGATTATTGAAGGTAAACTGTTAGATTCAAATCTAGTATCACCTGGGAGACCAACAAGATTTTTGGGGAATGAGCTTTTGAGAGGGGGGGGCATTTGTCTTCCCATGGCAACAATATAAGTCTTTTTAGCAACCGTAAGGGTACAGGGGGGGCATCTTTGCTGGCCGTCAGTTTGTGTCCAGGAGACAGGCAGGTCATTTAACAGAATGCCAGCATCCTCAAAGATCTATGCCTATGCAAATACAAAAGGGATATGAGATTCTGTTTGTGAATTGGAACCCAGGGAGACAGCTGGATGGCTAGGAAGCATTCGCTTCCTCTTTGCGGCAGGAAGGTTATCACCACCACAGACAGAGGATATTATAAATTCCTAGCACAAGGGAAAGAAACTCTCTGACATTTTGCCCTTCTCCTCAGTTGGGCACAAGCCATGCAGGACTTAACTTTTACTGAGGGACTCCAGCCTTTCTAATCAGCAAAGGACTATGGGGAACAGCCCCATCCATAGGAATGGAGGTATTGCGGAACGTTAAACCAGCTTCATGTAACGCTAACCTGTTCTAATTGATGAACACTCTTTGAGATGAACACGGAGTTTGGAAAAGGGGACGACTTTTTCATCTTTTCTTCGAGCTCTTACTTGGCCTTGTGTTTGGCAGACTGTGTGTGTTCTTTTTATACATTTATTCAACTTCCTTATAATTTGGCTGCTCTGAGCCTGATTGCTGTACTAAATGTTTCACAAAGTTCCTTGGATCAATTGTTAGGAACTGTGATCTGTACTACTGGGCACTGCTTGCTGACACTTGGATCCTGCAGTGTCATTTTTTGCACAGTTTAATACATCACGTTGGCTCCACAGCCTCCGGTTGGCTTCATAGCCACAATTCTCACTGCAATTGTTCACTGAATGTCTCACCCTGATTTTTTTTAGCTGGCGAAGTCAGGGATGGAACCTGGGACTCCATGCATATCAAACTGATCCACACCCCGCCCCCCAGCCACACCTCCAGGTTGAATCCCCATTACCGTCTTAGCCAGGTTTCAGAACACAAACGAACCAGGTTTGAGGGCCGACCTCCCCATTGCTTGCGTGGCAGATTCTGTTTCTGGCGCTCGTTCTCCTCGTTAATCCACATTCCGGCAGGACCTGGTTGCAAGTGGCACAGACCTCCATTAACACGGTTCAGAGCTGATCCGAGGGGAGGGATGCGGGTTGAAACCCTGACTCGTTTCCCGCCCTGGAGTGTGACGTGGAATTCAGGCAACCAATCAGCGCTGCAATGCGCGTGCAGCCTTTCCTTGGTTTCGTTTCTGCTTTTGCAATCGGCCCGCAGAAGGGGACGCAAATGTTAAACAGTCAAATGTGTAACTTTGAATCGTTCATGGTTTAAACGTTAAACTTTTACACACTGGTGTTTTTTTTATCACGCCCCTACAATGTGCGTTTCCACAGTGGAAAAAGGTCCCGCCCCATCAAGGCACGCCAGCCAATCAGGGGAGACGGGCGAAGTGAGCTCACCTGGTATTGGGAATTGCTAAGAGTTCTGCCACCGGGTGTGTCTGCTGTGTGCTCGCTGCGGTGGGGAGGGAGAAACTCGGATGAAGAGGACACGGTTTCACAACAAACAGGTTTGGATCTGCACGCAAATTTCAAGTGGGGATTCGACCAATCAATGACGTATCAAGGATTGGCTGCAGTAAACTGCCAAGTGCTGACACTCTCCTCATTGGCTCCCTTTCCTGTTGTTTATCTCTGGCTTGTCTGACAATGGACTCTTGAGGAACAGGCCAGGTTTTGCTTGGTGCTTGTGGGGAGGTAGCCGCATATTTTCAGCCTCATGAGAAGAGAGGGCGAAATCAGCCCAACCGCAGCCTGACTTGGCCCTTAAAATCAGGGTTCTGCAGCCCCACGGGGGAGAATAGCGTCGCTTAGAACTCCGAAGTTCAATAGGGAACCCCAGACAAAACCCCACTCGTGGTTCTGAACAGAGCCGGGCCTCTTCCAGGACCCTAAATGGCTCCTGCGTCTTACTAGCTCCGGCTCTCGCTCAGAGTTCCTCTCAGGACTGAGTGGTGAAACGCAGCAGGAGATATCAGAGAAGTGTGGTGCGAAAAGCCCGAGACGAGACGACGTCCTTGCCAGGAGCTGGCCCTGTGAGGGCCTTTGGAGGAAAGAGCTCATCGCAGATCTTGTTAGATGACTCGCTCCAACACCAGCTGGGTCTTTGGCCAGGAAGTGCAGCACGGCCGGCTGCCTCTGGCCCAGCAACAGGCTCCTTATTCTGGGAACATTGTCCTGGCAGCTTGATAGCGAAGCACGATGAACAAACGAACGAACGAACGAGCGAACGCTGCGCTCCCTCATTTCAAGCATTTTGTGAGTGTGTGGAGGGGGCAGGGGGAGAGGGGGAGCGCACAACACATCAGCACAAACATCCTGCCATTTATGTCTCATTCCCTGCAGAACCGAGGACCGAAGATCATACAGAGCTATTTCAAACCAGAACTGTGGATCTGCACTCAACTAACTTGGCTGCCAACTTCTAGGGGCAGCCTGGAGATCTCCCAGAATGACAACTGATCATTAGAGACCAGCTCTCCCAGAGAAAACAGCTGCTTTGGAGGGTGGGTGCGATGGCATTAAGCCCTACTGATCTCCAGCCCTTCCCCACACCACACACTCCCCGGGCTCTGCCCCTAACTCCCCAGCAATTTCCCAACCTGGAGTTTGCAGTCTCAGACCCAGCCAAGGGTCAGAACCTCCAAATGAACCCTCCAGTTGTTTGTTCCCCCCTGGGGACGTTGGGCCCCCTCCTTTCATTAAAAAGGACCTCTTCAGCGTAAGCAGTGGTGGGATACAAAAATTTTAGTAACAGGTTCCCATGGTGGTGGGATTCAAACTGCATAGCGCCAATGGGGCTGGGTGGGGCACAACGGGGGCGTGGCCGGGCATTCTGGGGGCGGGGCATTCCTGGGCGGGGCTGTGGCAAGGACACAGCCGCTGCGCCGATCCTTGGGCAGGAAACGAATGCATGCAGGCGCAGGCTGCCATGCACGCCGGTGCACCTCCTGCTAGACTGCTTCAAGTTCTGCGCGCTACTCCTGAGAGGAGGGGCGTAACTAAGGCAAAAATCACGTGGCAAAATCACCCATTAGTCACCCCCTCTCGGCACACTCCAATAATGAGTCACCTACTCTCGGGAACCTGTGAGAACCTGCTGGATCCCACCTCTGAGCGTAAGCCAAGGACTGCAATTCCAAATATAAGCAAAGATAAACCACCCTCGGGATGTTTATATCAATGAAAGTGTCTTCATCTGTTTACAGCATTTACATCCTGGTTTTGAATATTTGTTTCTGAGGAAGTGCACAATTTAACAAAATAAAAAAGAACATCTCTGTAATAAAGAGAAGAAGAAAAGGAGGAGGAGGAGAAGGAGTTTGGATTTATACCCCCCCCTTTCTCTCCTGCAAGGAGACTCAAGGTGGCTTGCAAGTGCCTTTCCCTTCCTCTCCCCTCAACAGACACCTTGTGAGGTAGGTGGGGTGAGAGAGTTCGGAGAGAACTGTGGCTAGCCCAAGGTCACCCAGCAGGAATGTAGTACGAGTGGAGAAACAAATCTGGTTCACCAGATAAGAGTCTATCGCTCATGTGTAGGAGTGCGGAAACACATCTGGTTCACCAGATAAGCCTCTGCCACTCAGGTGGAGGGGTGTGGAATCAAACCCGGTTCTGCAGATTAGAATCCACCTGATCTTAACCACTACACCACACTGGCGCTCAAGAGGAATTAAAAGAAAGGCCTACAAAACTGGCCACAAAAGATGGACAAGGGGCCTCCAGTTCATGGATTGCATCCAAGCTGGGAGGTGGGTCCTGGTGGAGTAAGAAGACCTTATCTGAAAAAAAGCTTGCAAATGCCTCACACCTAAGTTCCGAATCTCTAATGATTTGCAGGCCTCTCTGACGGGGCCGTCAAGGACTGAACCCCCCTGAACAATTCAGCCAGGCGAGACCTGGTGGGTGTGATGCTGGCCACATAATGTTCTTTCTTCTTGGTCTTCACTGCCGCCTCTTAGGCTTTCACAAGCACCCTAGTAGAGGCTCTATTAGATGGCACCGAGGGTGCCGATGGCCACTGGGACGACCTCAGAGGGTTTGTGCCATAGTCGCTGTATCTCGATTTTCAAACTGTGGTGTCCTCTCATGTTCTTTTTCAATGACCCTGCTGTCACCGGCTACTGCTACATCAATGATGGTCACTTTCTTGACCTTGATCATTGTGATGCCGGGTGTATTATGTGCCAACTCTTTGTCCATTTGAATTCAAAAGTCTCACAAAATCTTGACTTTCTACTGTTCTTCCTTCTGGTGTTACAATTGGTTTCTATTCACAATGTTTCTGGATTTTTTCCCCCAGTTCTATCTCTGCAAACATTTTATTCTGTATGATGAGTCACCTTCGATCTGCCAGTCTTTGCTCAGTGATACTGAAATCTGGATATTTCTGTTTCCACAGTTCCTACATTCACTTTGAGTATCTTTTTTTCCCTGGCTCTGAGTTGTAGTAACAGGTCATGATGCCATGGTTTTTTTTGTGCACGATCCTTCTTTCTCTTGGATGGTTGGCCCACTTGTAGCTCACTTGTCAAAGCAGGGCCAGGAACCTCATTATTATTATTATTATTATTATTATTATTATTATTATTATTATTATTATTATTATTATTATTATTATTATTATTATTACGATTACGATTACGATTACTACAATTATGATTATGATTATGATTACGATTACGATTACGATTACGATTACGATTACGATCACGATCACGATCACGATCACCATCACCATCATCATCATCATCATCATCATCATCATCATCATCATCATCATCATCATCATCATCATCATCATCAATTCGATTTGATAAACCGCTCTAACCTCCGAAGGGCCCTTGCTAACCCAGGTGACAACCGATGTGGTGTCTAATTATTTTGTATTTATTTCACCATATTGAATGGGTTGGTGGACACTCTAAGTCTGGTTTCTCAGTTATGATCTGTCTGGCTTGGAATCATAGAGTTGGAGGAGACCCCAAGGGCCATCCAGTCCAACCCCCTGCCATGCAGGAACACACAATCAAAGCACTCCCAACATATGTTCATCCAGCAGCCCCTGCTAAAAAACCTCCAAAGAACGGGACTCCGCCACTCTCTGAGGCAGTGAGTTCCACTGTCCAACAGGCTTGGGAGACCCTTCTGATAATACACATCCAGCACAGCTCCCAACATCAGCAAAGCACGTAAGCCCCTTCCCCAAGATAAGAGGGTCTCCTTAAGGGGATGCTGCTGCTGCTGCTGCTGATTAAACTTGATGCCTCACTTTCCCCTGCTGCAGCGAACTCAGAGCAGCTCCCATCAGATAACTACACCATAAAATCACACAAATAACCATCTAAAATGTGTTAAATTTAAATATATGCTGTATCAAATTATATAAACTCCATGGCACTAAAACATCCAGGGTGTATTTTAATTTTAAACAACTTCTGTTTTAAACAACTTCTGTTGTTTTAATCTATATTTGTTGTTCGTAACTGCTGCGTAAGTTTTAATGGGTTTAAGTTTTATGTTGTTTTGATCTGCTGTTCTGTAGAACAGCCATATTGTGAGCCGCCTCGAGCCCTTCGGGGATGAGGCAGCCTATAAGTTTAAACGATAAACGATAAACGATAAACGATAAACGATAAACGATAAACAATAAACAATAAACAATAAACAATAAATAGATAGAACTATCCATTGTGACCCCAAGATCTCTTTCAGTCTTGGATTTGGCCAGTTCAGAACACACCAGCATATTTTAGGAGTTAGGATTTTTTGTGAGGAATGCTGAACTTGGTTTGCTGTGTTGTTGCTCAGTCACACAACATGGATAACTCTTCCTGCAGCTCTTCATAGTCCCGAATCAGTTGGTATCATCTACAAACTTGGCCACTGCACTTCCAAACGATTTAGGAATAAATGAAACAGGCCTGGTCGCATCACCCGTCCTTCTGTATCCTAAGCGCTCGCCACTTGGAGAACCGTCCACATCGTCCGACTCTTGGCTTCCTGTTGTTTCACTCCGTTTTAACCCATTAAAGGACCTGCCTTTTTGTATCATGACCAGGAGGGGCTGCAGGTGAGAGACCTTCTCAAAACTTTCTAGAGGTCCAGGTAAACAACAATGCCTCCTGGGCCACCCTTTCCCACATGCTGGTTCTGAAAGAACTCCAAAGGTTGAGTGAGGCAGGACTTCTCCCTCTGCAGAAGCTGTGCTGATTTTTTTCCCCTCTGTTGGATTATTTCTTCAATATGCCTAATCGTTCTCTTCAATAACAGTTTCTACTACTACTCGGAGCAAACAGGCTAACTGGTCTGGAATTCACCAGATCCCTTTTGGATCCATTTAAAAATGTGGCGAAATTTGCAACTTTCCAGTCCTCTGGCATTGAGTCCAGTTTTAGCAACAAGTTACATATACTGTTAGTGGACTGACTGTTCCATATGTGAGTTTCTTAAGAGCTCTTGGGCGCAGGTGCCGCCTGCACCGGCAGACTTAAGAACATAAGAACATAAAAACAAGCCAGCTGGATCAGACCAAAGTCCATCTAGTCCAGCTCTCTGCTACTCGCAGTGGCCCACCAGGTGCCTTGGGGAGCTCACTTATTGGGTTTTAGTAGTCCCAGAATTTTATCTCTCAACGTAGCAGTTTGGCCTAGCTCCGTGATGGTGAACCTATGGCACGCGTGCCCAAGGCGGCACTCAGAGCCCTCTGTGTGGGCACGCATGCCGTCGTCTCCCCCTCCCCCTTCAAATCTGACACAAGAAACAGACTAACAGATGACCTGAGTGCTACATATGTTGCTCTCAAACTTACAAAGGTCAGACACATTATCAGCATGCATACAACAGCAAAAATCACATTAATTGTTCAAAAGCAGGCCAAATGCAAACTTTTACCTTTCAATAAAATGTTGTTTGTATCATTGAAAGCTCTGTTACTGTGCTTTTCTTTTAAGACTTTTAAGAATTGTTTTTTTCCTAAACTAAAACCTCAGCATTCAGGTTAAATTTCCGTGTTGGCACTTTGCGATAAATAAGTGGGTTTTGGGTTGCAGTTTGGGCAGTCGGTCTCTAAAAGGTTTGCCATCACCTAGCTCTTCCGACATTCCTGAAAAACAGTGGCTGTGGCAAAGGTGTGTGTGTGTGTCTCACATTTTCCACAGGGGAAACTGATGGAAAGGATTCATTCATTCAGCTTCTCTGCCATCTGCTCATTTTCCTTTCTCCCCTAACAATCCAATTGATTCCCATCATACTCCAGGCATATATCTGATTGTTTCTGGCTATCCGTTCTCGAGATTCCGGTTTCCCTCCCTTGCTTTCATGAACTGACTTCCATTTTGCCAAAACCCGGGCCATCTTTTCCATGCAACTCCGTAGGGCACGCCTTCCACTTTTTAAAGGATGCTCAGGAAGACACCCTCTTGCCAGCCCCTCTGCCACTGGTCCTGGTGGCTCTCCTGGCATCGTCTGTCCTGTGCAGAGTCCGCTACCAAGACAGGCACAGCAGCACCAGGCTTCTCACAGTTAGAGCAGGAATGGCACCAGAATCATATGACCCTTTCCACACTGGGCCAAATACAGCGCCCTGGGGACGGCAAAAACGCTGTCCTCAGGGAGCTGTTCGCAAGGGGGGTGCAGCTGCTTCACAGCCGCGCCGCCCTCGCTCCTCCCCAGCAGCGTGAAGCCGCTGTTTCCCAACCTTGCTCTCTGAGCGAGGTTTTTGGGAAAAAGCAGCTGGAAGGTACCATCCCTCCCCCTTTCCCAATCGACCTACCTTCCCTGCGACCGTCCAGTGCCTCGCCGAGGCCTGGGGACACCCCCCCCTGCCCTGCAACTCTGGAGCGGTTGTGCAGGGCAGGGGGCCATGTCTCCTGGCCTTGGCGACGTGCCGGACGGTTGCAGGGAAGGTAAGTCGATCAGGCGACGGCACAGCGCGGCGCTGTCTTCCCGGTAGTTTCTGGGACCGTTCGTGCGAACAGTCCCGGGGGGGTTGGGTCGGCGTCATGTACGCCGACCCGCCCCCAGTGTGGCCATGCGGAAACGGCCATAGAATCATAGAGTTTGAAGAGACCCCAAGGAAGGGCCATCAAGTCCAACCCCCAGCCATGCAGGAACACACAATCAAAGCACTCCTGACAGATGGCCACGCAGCCTCTGTTTAAAAACCTCCAAAGAAGGAGACTCCACCACTCTCCAAAGGCAGTGAATTCCACTGTCGGACAGGCCTGACGGTCAAGAAGTTCTTCCCAATGTTTAGATGGAATCTCTTTTCCTGCGCTTTGAATCCATTGATCCATGTCTCAGTCTCCGAGGCAGCAGAAAACAAGCTCGCTCCCTATTCCAAGGTTTAAAAAACCAAAACAGCCAGTTGTCTCCTGCCCAAAGTCCGTCAGCGCCCTCGTTCCCCACCCCACCCGCCACTCTTTCTCCCGACTGCAGAGTCCTTCTTTGTGCTGCTAATCTCGCCCCTTCAGTGGGACACGCCAGCCAGGCACAGGCGGACGGGGCTCTCTTTCTTTTTCTGCCGCTCATTAGCTCAGGGACGTTTGATGCCAGAAAAGCAGATCACCTTCCTTCAGGCACTCTCCAAAACTTGGGGTTTTGTCAGGGAACAGAGGAACAGAACAGTGAATGCGTTTATGCCATTAATCCTGGCTGCTTTGTGTCTTCCTTGGCTTGTGTCTGTTCATTACTGAGAATTAGGTGGCATTTCCCATGAATGGTAAAGGGATTAGGAGATCAGCTTGAAAAGGAGCGGAGAAGTAATCAAAAAGGCTTTGAATATGCACCACTCCAGGGAACCAGCCCCATGAAGCTTTGGAGTTACCATACCTGTCTGGAAGTACATCCTGGCATTTTCCTAGGTGGGACACAGCTGTGGTGAAGCCTGTAAGGAATTCCATAGAAGCAGAAATAAAAGGCTCTTTGGTGTAAAAGACCGTTTATTCAGACATCTTAGAAAGCTCAAGTACACGCAGTGGCAGGAATAAGATCTCCCGCCAGAAACACAGGTTATAACTCTGTCCATCCCATCCCCCCTCCCGGATTCCCATGGGAACGGAGGTCTCATCTCCCTCGCAGAGATAAGGTCTCCGCCAGAGAAGCTGGCCCATCGCCCGGGCTGTGGAATGTAGTCAAGGCCAGGCGGCTGCCCCTCTCATCAACACCATTGAATCCTTTACACTCTGCCTCCCTTAAAGAAGACCCCTCCCCCCCAGGTTTGTGCGGAAAGGCGCGGTGGAAAGCAGAAATAAGGGCGGGGGCGTCAATATTTTCGGAATAAACCCATTGATTATACCCAGAGGAATACCCCACCCAAGAGACTAAATATTGTAAGCGTTTGCGATTAAAGCGAGAGTCCAGGATGGCGTCAATTTCGTAATGCTTGTGGCCATCAATAATAGTCGGTGGGGGCCTCTCCGGCGGGTCGTGCCAGGCATCGGAAACGGGAGCCTCCTTGAGTAAACTGGAATGGAAGACAGGATGAATGTTACTAAGAGAGTTAGGCAAATCCAATCGGGCAGTGACATCATTAATCACTTTAGTAATCTGAAAAGGTCCCACGAATCTTTTGCCTAGTTTAGAAAATTTATGCACGTCTCTGAGATTTTTGGTAGACAAATACACCCAGGCGCCCACACGCAGAGGGAAATCCGAGCGGTGCTTATCCGCTTGCAGCTTTTGGGAGTCTTTAGCCTGTTGTAAGGCAGTCTGGACCGATTTCCACCCCTCGGCCAGAGATGAAATCCATTGTTGAAACTCTGGAGGATCCAATGCTTCTGCAGGTAGTTGCGGCAACGGTGGGAAGGAGCGACCAGACACAATTTCGAAGGGGTTTTTTTTCGTACTGCTATGAACCGCATTGTTATAGGCGTACTCCGCAAACGGAATGAGCTCGCACCAATTGTCTTGGTGGTAGTTGGTGTAACAACGTAAATACTGCTCCAGGGTTCTGTTCGTTCTCTCCGACTCACCGTCACTTTGAACGTGGTAGGGGGCGGCAACCGCCGGGGCGGCCCCTAACAACCCTAGAAAAGCTTTCCAGAACTTTGAAATGAATTGGGGGCCGCGGTCGGAGACCACCTTAACGGGGGCGGAGTGTAGATGGTAAATATGCTGAATGAACAGACGAGCTAACTTAGGAGCGGAGGGGATGGAAGCACATGGAATAAAATGGGCTTGTTTAGAAAATAAGTCCACCACCACCCACAAGACTGTGTTGCCATGACTTTCTGGCAAATCTGTAATAAAATCCATGGAGATGACTTCCCAGGGGCGGGAGGCCACCGGGAGAGGTTTCAACAGCCCATGGGGCTTTCCCGGGACGGTCTTGGCTTCTGCACAAACAGAGCAACCTTTAATATACGTCTCAATGTCCTTGTGCATCGCGCGCCACCAGAATTGACGGTGGGCCAAATGCAGAGTTTTTAGAAAGCCAAAATGTCCAGCCGAGCGGGCATCATGGCAGGCCTCGAGAACCTGCTTGCGGAGGGAGGGAGGCACGTACCAACAATCCCCCCGCCGCCAAACGCCATTCTCCAAACGCAATTGGGAGTCGCCTTCCTCCGCCGGAGGCTCGCGTCGCCCCGCCTCCTCAAGTTCCCGTAGGAAAGGAGAGACCAGGCTGGGAATGGGCGGAGAAGGAGGAGTGGATGTCTGAGATCGGGTGACAGCCAGCCCTAATTGGGAGGGGGAGAGAACAGTGCGCGGAATGTCCCGTAAGCTGGCTCCACCCCCCTCCCCGGGTAGGCGCGAGAGCGCAGCAGCCAGTTTATTGGTTTTTCCGGGGAAAAAATGGACCGTGAAAGAGAAACGAGAAAAGAAATCGGCCCAACGAAGTTGCTTCGCGGACATCTTGAGGGGGGTGGAGAGGGCGGCCAAGTTCTTGTGATCCGACCAAACTTGAAAGGGGTGTTTAGCCCCCTCCAGCCAGTGGCGCCAAGTGGAGAGTGCTACTTTAATGGCCGCAGTCTCTTTATCCCCCACAGTCCAGTTGAGTTCAGCACCGGAGAATTTCTTTGATAAATAAGCACACGGAACCAGCCTATCATCTTTATTTCTCTGCAACAGGGCTGCCCCAAGCGCTTTGTCCGAGGCATCCACGTGAACCACAAACGGGAGATCTGGGTCAGGGTGCTTTAGGATAGGTTCGGTGGTAAAAGCAGACTTTAAAAGCTGAAAGGCTGTCTGACATTCTTCAGACCAGGAAAGGGGGGCCCCGGGCTTGGTGGACAGTGGATCTTTACCCTTAGTGCGTAAGAGGTCTGTGAGAGGGAGAGTCAGTTCAGCGAATTGGGGTATAAAGTCACGATAGAAATTAGCAAAACCTAGAAAAGATTGGAGTTCTTTTCGGTTGGTGGGGGCCGGCCATTGGAGGACCGCATCAATCTTAGCAGGATCCATTTGTAGGCCCTCGGGCGAGATTCGGTAACCCAAATAGTCAATAGAGGTTTGGTGGAAACAGCACTTGGAAAGTTTGGCAAAGAGGGAGTTGTTGAGCAAGCGTTTCAATACTTCCCGAACCAATGCTTCATGCTCCTCCATGGTTTGTGAATAAATTAAAACGTCATCTAAGTACACCACTACTCCCTTGTACAATAAATCATGGAGAACTTCGTTGATAAGGGCCATAAAAGCTCCGGGGGCCCCACTTAACCCGAATGGCATTATTAAGTATTCAAACTGTCCAAACTTTGTGTTAAATGCAGTCAAGTGTTCATAGCCTTCAGCAATTCTGACCCTGTAGTAAGCTTCTCTCAAGTCCAACTTAGTAAAGATGCGTCCTTTGCCCAATGCGTCTAAAAGGTCCTTGATTAAAGGCAAAGGGTATTTATTGGACAGGGAGACTGCATTGAGACCTCGGTAATCTGTGCAGAGCCGTAAAGACCCATCTTTCTTTTTTACAAACAATACAGGAGCAGCATGTGTGTGTTTGGTAGCCCGCCGTATGAACCCGCGAGCGAGGTTCTTGTCTAAGAAGGCACGAAGTTCCTTCTCCTCATTGGGACTCATACGGTAGATTCTACCTTTGGGCAGTTGCGCCCCTGGCTGTATTACGATTTTGCAGTCAGTGTCTCTATGGGGTGGCAACTGATCGCATTCTTGCTCCTGAAATACTCTGGCTAGATCTTGGTACGCCGGTGGGATGCCGGTAGAATCGGGAGCAATCGCTGATGAAGCTAAGGGGGGGTGTGTGTCAGGAGAAGTCGAGTTTTCCCCCCAATTCATGTGTTCCCCGCAGGGAGGGTCAGTGAATTCCAAGATCCTTTCTTTCCAAAGGAATTTTGGTTCATGTAATAAAATCCAGAACTATGGAGTGTTTGGCCACTGGCGCCAGAATAAAACTAATTTTCTCCCAATGGTCGGCGCAGCGGAGGAGAACCGGTTGCGTTTTGAACTGGGCCGGTCCTTCGCTCCCGAGAGGACTGCCGTCCATTTGGGTGAAAGGTATGGGCTTAGCCAGGGGGACTTGGTCTAGACCTAGCTCCTCCGCCACCTGGGGCCGCATTAAACAATGGGAGCAGCCAGAATCCACAAGGGCTGAGGCTATAATACGAGTATGCTTAGCGGGGTTGACCAGAAACGCTTGGATTGTAATGGGAGCGCTGCCTTCACTCACCGCGTCTGGAGTCGAACCCATGTCCATTGGGGCTGAAGAAAGGCAAACAGCTGCTTCCCCCTCCTCCGGGTCGCCTTCGATGACTGCTTTAGACGAGCCCGTTGGGGGCGGCCCTGATTTGCGTGGTGGCTTGGCAGAAGGAGTGCGCGCGGCCGGAGTGGTTGGCTTCTGTTTTTTCGGGCAGTTGGCGGCTAGATGACCGGGACCTCCGCAATAAAGACACAATCCCAGTCGGCGACGGCGCTCGGAGGTGGTCTCGGTAGGGGCGGCTGGGCTTGGCTTGGTGGACGCAGTGGCCGGCTTCGGGCGTGGGCGGCCTCCGGCACGAGCGTACTCCAAGCGAGACGCCACTTGGGATCCCAATGCAATCCAATCAGCAATAGGGCGGGGGACCCGAATTAAAAACACCGTTTCACGCAGCTTGCCGTCGACAGCATCCGAGAAGTATTCGCATTTCATGCGCTCAGGCCACTCAGGAGGGAGTCGAGCAGCCGCCGCACGAAATTCACGGGCAAATTCTGCAAACGAGCGGTTGCCTTGCTGAATAGTTTTGATGGTGCGGATAGCTTCATTTTCCACACCTGGATCTTGGAAGCGAGCCCTCAAGGCTTGGAGGAATGCGGGTACCGTGCGAGAATCTTCATCTTGCAGGTTCAAAAGAGTCACAAACCAGTCGGCTGCTGCCCCATCCAGGACTGAGCCGATGTCCCGTATTTTTTCGCGCTCAGACCGGTATAAATCATCATAGTCCTCCATGTGGGCATCGAGTTGCAAGATGAAGTAGGGAAGTTTGGAAGCGGTCCCATCGAAACGGGCAGGTATTGGAGGCCTGTAGTAACCCCTCTCCACGGCTCTTGGCGCCCGCAGGGGCGGCGGTTGCGCAGGTGGGGGGGGGGGGGGGGGGGGGGGGGGGGGGGGGGGGGGGGCTGGAATCGGTGGAGGTATCAACGCCGGTGCCGCTGGTGTTCCGGTGGGAGCCGGTCCTTGGAAGGTGGCTGGACCCAGCAGCGTCGCCCCTCTGGCGCCGGCTGTACCTGTGACAGCGTAGACTCCAACTTGGGCTGTCCTGGTCTGTTGCTTCTTCAGTTCCCTCTCCAAGGCAGCCAGCTCTCTCTCCTTGCGAGTCAATGCATCCTGGTGCGCATGCAAAGCTGCTTTCTCCCGTTCCAATTTAGCCAGTTCGTCCCGTTGAACAGCTGCAGTGAGTTCACTTTGTGTACGCAAGGCCTGAACACTTTCGTGTTGACGCTGTAAGTTCAGTTTGGAGTGTTCCAGGACTTTATCATGGACTGATAGATTCTGCGCATATTGCCGTTGGAGTGCCTCTTTGGCACGGTCCAATTCGAGTTGGACTTCTTTGCGCTGCTGCTCCCGGTCTCTCTGCAGGTTTTCACGCTCTTGCTGCAGCTGTTCCCGTTCCTCTTCCCATAGCTGGCGTTCACGGGCCCATGCTTCTTGGGCATCTCGCAGTCGGCCCACTTCCTCATCCCAGCTCTCTTTCGATGGGAGAGGGAACAGATCCGGCTGGGAGGGCAGGCTTTCTCCGGACTCCTCGTCGTCTGGACGCGAGGCATCGTGCCCACCGGTGGCTCCACGGGGCATCTCAGGTGCAGCCGCTGCTCCGGGATCAGGGGGGTCCGATCGGAAGACGGTACGGATACCCCTCCCAATCCCTGGTATAGTCCCAGTGTCACCGGTGGTCTTCGGACAGGCCCCAGTGCTGTGCCACGGTGGTTCTTTGGGAGCATCACCAAAATACGAGTCCAGGAATCGTTCAATGGACTCCTGGGTTGCCGAATGAAAGGTGGTCAGGCCCGTCTCCTCCATGACAGGTTGCATCTGAGGTTTGTAATCCATACGAAAACGGGTAGATATCCGATCCACAGGCGCTCGATCCATAGACAGCGCCCCAAACGACTCATGTAAGTCCCCATGGTCGTCTTCACGTCCCTCGTTCCAACGGAGTAAAGGAAGACTCGTGCTGATACGAGGACGGGAAAGAGTCACCAGCGAGACCCGTTCTCCCGCCGGTTCCTCCAGATCCAGAAGGGAAAGGACGGAGCCCTCTTTGGGGGCTACCGCACCTTCCCCAGAAACATCCAACCTCTCCATGCCGAGGCACCAGAGGTCCACTGCACTAGGAATATAGATGAATTAAGTTTCCTGCCACAATGTAAGGAATTCCATAGAAGCAGAAATAAAAGGCTCTTTGGTGTAAAAGACCGTTTATTCAGACATCTTAGAAAGCTCAAGTACACGCAGTGGCAGGAATAAGATCTCCCGCCAGAAACACAGGTTATAACTCTGTCCATCCCATCCCCCCTCCCGGATTCCCATGGGAACGGAGGTCTCATTTCCCTCGCAGAGATAAGGTCTCCGCCAGAGAAGCTGGCCCATCGCCCGGGCTGTGGAATGTAGTCAAGGCCAGGCGGCTGCCCCTCTCATCAACACCATTGAATCCTTTACAAAGCCCACTCTCAAAATTTCATGTCTCACTCACGATCTTCAAAACTTGAGCTCTCTCTCTCTCCAACCAGAGGTGTGATCCAGCAGGTTCTCACAGGTTCCCGAGAGTAGGTTACTCATTATTTGTGTGTGCTGAGAGGGGGTTACTAATGGGTGATTTTGCCACGTGATTTTTGCCTCAGTTACGCCCCTCCTCTCAGCAGTAGCGCGCAGAACTTGAAGCAGTCTAGCAGGAGGTGCACTGGCGTGCGTGGCAGCCTGCGCCTGCGTGCATTCGTTTCCTGCTCAAGCACCAGCGCAGCGGCTGAGTCCTTGCCACAGCCCCGCCCCCCGAATGCCCGACCACGCCCCCATCGTGTCCCGCCCGGCCCCATTGGCGCTACGCCACAGTTTGAATCCCACCAGCATGGGAACCTGTTACTAAAATTTTTGGATCCCACCACTGTTTCCAACCTTAATTTTCTCAGTCCACGGCCCCTACTGGCTGGCTCAGAGTGACCTCTGAATCCAAATCCAAATCCAAAACCTTTATTAGGCATAAAACCAGTGCCAAGAATTTCAAATACAATAAAAAGATCATTATTGCTCAACTTGCAGTACACAGAGTAAAAATCTAGCAACAGCTTCTGAGATTTCAACATTAGAATTATTTAGAAGCTTAGCCATTTTTATTTTATCAGAAAGGAGCATAAATCCTGTTGGTAACACAGTTCTCAAATCGGTTCTGATGTTGTTGTATTTTGAACAATGAAGCAGAACATGAGAAAGTGTATCAGTTGTATCAGGACAGAAAGGACAGCAATGCTCATTTTGTGGAATACCAGAGAAGCGACCTTGAAGATGTACTGACGGAAAAGAGTTACACCTTGCTCTAGTCATGACCCATCTGCAATTGTAATTAATAAGTTGTTGCAGGTATATAGCAGGGCCAGATTTCTGAGGGATAACCCAGACCTCTGAATCTCCAGGGTCACTTCCTGCTCTTCGCGTCCTGATGCCTTTTCCAATTGAGACCCTGGGCCACATATATCCCAAGCAAGCCTGCGAATTGTATTCATGCCACAGCAGCTGCAGCAGCCGTTCCCTGGCCGGCAGTTCTGCATGACCTCCTCCTCACTACTTTGTGGCTGGGAGCATGGCGAGATCTCGTGGCTTTGGCTCCCGGAATGGAAGCCGGCCAGCTTATTATTAGCTGCAGCAACACTTCTACCTTTCAAAATGCTTTCCATCCATCCGCCTCAGAGAGGAGTGGGACTAATGGGCCCTTACTTTCCTGGATTGCTTTTTCAAAATTGGTGTTAAATTAGCTACCTTTTAACTCAGCCGCGAGGAGGCCAATTTTAGTGAACAGCTGAGCATTTTTGTTGGAAGATCAACACTTTCACGTGCGAGCTCTTTAAGAACTCTCGGGAGCTGAGGAGCTCTCTAAGATGTCGGGCGAGGAACGATCGTTCCCAGAACCTGACACTTGAGATGCTATTAGCCAGAGATGGCAGGAATCGACGGGAATGAAAGGTGTGTCTGGGCTACAGGCCCAGGACACTTACAGCCTCATCTGTGCCTCAAGCAGAGGCCAGAGCGGGTGCAGAGCGCTGCCCGCAGGGCAAGAGAGCAGAAAGCAATGGGCGAATTGGATGGGAATGGCAAACTACAGCCACCGTAGAAGAACCCATTCAAACAGCCAGCCGGGCTCTGTCATTTTAACCCAGATTCTTACCCACTTTGGTGTCAGGGATGCACCCAACTGATTGAGCTGCATATGTTACCTCTGCTGTCAGGGGAATTCTTTCCTTGATCTTTGCTTGATGGCTTCACACTTTAACTAGGCTTACCCTGATGCTCTTGGTCCCACGGGACAGCGGGATGTTTCTGTTGTCCTGCGGGGGCAGGAGGCCCGGTGGCTTTATGCCTTGGGGCGCAGAAGCTCCACGCACGTCCTTCTCACATGCTTTGGGAAAGCAGGAGGGGAGACTGGCTGCTGGGCAAGCGGGGGAGTGAAAGCCGGGGGCAGCAGAATTGGCTTCTTGCAAGCTGGGCGCTTTGTCGCCTTCCAATAAACACCTTGGAGCAACAAGAAAGAGCCCAACACCTAACACCTGGGGTCCAGCCAAGTGGAATAAAGGTGAGCTTACTGAGGATAAATCAATCAATCAATCAATCAATCAATCAATCAATCAATCAATCAATCAATCAATCAATCAATCTCTCCCCGCCAACTTGGGCTTCTGCTGTCTCTCACAAGCCTTGGACTGGGTGGGGCTGCCCACCTGAGCATCTTTCCCTCCCTCTCCTTGACCCATGCCTCGTTCTGACCCTACCCTCCTTTGTGTGTGTGTGTGTGTGTGTGCGCGTGCGTGCGTGCGTGCGCACGTGCATGTATTTGGGAGGAAGAGGGTGGTTCATTTCCGTTTTATTTTGGTTCATTGTCATTTCTTGTGGTTCATTTGTAGTTTATTAGTGGCTCTAGAGTTTGGTGTTTGGTTTACTTACAGTTGTGGGACTGGTTGCTATCCAATAAAGACTTCATCTAGCTTGAAGCAGTTCATCTCTGTTACAACAACAACAACAACAACAACAACAACAACAACAACAACAAACAACAACAACTAGCCTTTATTGGCATACAAGACAGGACAAAATTTCAAAGTAGAACAAGATTTAAAAAAAACCCAGTTAAAATTACTAATTTCCAGTATAAAATTTGCAACAGTCTCGCAAAAGAGCACATCAGAGCTGTTCAGGAGGTTGGGTATCTTGTAACCCTCTTGCCACTGGGAACATTGCAAGAAAATAGAATTCATATATTTCATGCATATCTTGTCATATTTAGGGCATACAAACAGAGAATGGCCAAGTGTTTCAACTGTAACCAGATCACAAGAACAAACCCTTTTAGAACGTTCTATATTCTTGAATCTTCCCTCCAGGAGAGCTGATGGCAGCACGTTACACCTTGCAGTAGCCGAGGATCTCCTCTGGGTGGGATTAATCAGCAGACGAAGATATGCTGCCTTCATTCTACGCTCACATGGGGTTAATAAGGTAGTCGGGGAGCAGGTTGTCCTGGCTGAGTTCATCTCTGTTACTTTCTCCCTTGGAATGTCACTCTGGAATAAGGCCCCTCCCTACATACACAGATTTTAAAAATCCCTGGTTAATCCATTTGGAAACCCTTCAGTGCTGATGCCCAGCTTGGCTGGCAGATTCCCTCTCCTGCCTGGCTGTACTTTTCCAGTTTTGCGGGGCACGGAGTGTCCTAGTGATCTCCTACCAGGAGTCTTCAACATCTACTTCCCAGGATATTAGAAATGATGAAGTGATAAATTGTTCCATTTTAAATAGATGCATGAACCTAGAATGGATTAGAATTCAATAATGAGGTCATGGGAAGTCACTATTGGGTTATTTTTCTTTTTTATATTTCATGTACTTGTTTTTATTGACGTGGTAGTGGTGTGAAAGTGTTTTTGTTTTTTTGATCTTTTATATGTTGAGAAAATAAAAAAATGGTTAACCCCCCCCCCCCAAAAAACCCCCATCTATTTCCCATGATTTGCCAGAGAGGAATAAGTGGCTCCCACCCCCCACGGGCTCAAGTCAAGTGTTGCCGCCGTCAAATGAGAAATGTCTGAAAAAGAAGAATCCGCATGTAGGGCCCGACGGAGGCCTGCAGCATCCCTGCTGCTTCCAGTCTGAAAAGCCTGGTTTGGAGTTTCCCTTTGGCAAATTTGATTGACATAACTGAATTCCCCGTGTTAGAAAACAAACAGCGAGTTCTAGATCAAATCAAGCCTGAATTGTCCGTAGAAGCTAAAACGACTAAACTAAGGCTAACCTACTTTGGCCGCCACTCCCTCCCTTTCAACTGCAACCCAGAAACATTTTTCTCCCTCATCCAAGCGAAGTCACTGTCTGCACCTAGACAGGTAAACTTGAAAGGGCACCAGCGGTTCATGAGAAGGAGCCCCTCAGGGTCTTCCAAGGTGGACTGAAGCTACTGGGGGCAATTTTCTGGCCCAGGAATGGAAAGGATGCACTCCACTTCCTGGCACAATCCCCTTCTCCAATCCGTGTGGGACGCTGACGTTTTCCTGCTTCAGTGGAAACTGAAGAGCTTTGCAATAATAAATCTTTAAAAAATATTGTCCCTGTTACAAGGCGAGCAGAGAGCAGCTTCCTAATGCAATTACCGCTGAGCTTCGCCTGGGAGAGGAAGCCTCCCGCTGGAACAAAACAACGTTTTCAGTGCTCTTTGCCGCTCTCTGCATCTGACCGGCATTTCTATCACCCTGAAGGGGCGGGGAAGAAGGGGGAGGGGGCAGCAGAGGCTTCTTTCCTTGCGGGTGGACTTCTTTTTTTGGGGGGGGGGGTGCAGATGAGGTGAAATTTGGCTCCCAGTTGAGTTCCGAATCGTTTTCAAGGTACTGGTGTTAACCTTTTACGCAGTCTGGGACCCTCGTACCTGCGGGACCGTCTGGCCCCATATGTCCCACCTCGGCCTCTGCATTCGGCAGAGGCCAATTTGCTGGTGGTTCCCAGCCCCTCCATGATGCGGCTGGCCTCCACTCGGGCCAGGGCTTTCACGGCCCTGGCCCCTGCCTGGTGGAATGCTCTCCCTCCAGCTGTCCAGGCCCTGCGAGACCTTAATGAGTTCCGCAGGGCCTGTAAGGTGAAGCTATTCTGCCGGGCTTTTGGGGAGGCCAGCCGCTGATGGCCCCCTCCCCCCTTTAACAGCTGGGGCCCTACTGTCCCCCCCCTTAGAGGAGTTTTAGCTGTTAGACGCCATCTGTTGTTTTGAAATGTTATATTATGATTTGAACGCTGTGTTTTAAATGTATGGTGTTTGTTTATTTATTTGCTTGTTTATTGTTTATTTATTTTCTTGTTGTTTTGTTTATTGTGAACCGCCCTGAGCCCTTCGGGGGAGGGCGGTATATAAGTTTAATAAAAATAATAAATAAATAAATAAATAAATTTCATTAATAAGTAGAAAATAGAGCAAATCTGGTGATTTCTAGCAGAAGGTTGGACCAGGATTTAGGACCATTATATCCAGCCCAACTGTCCCGGGGCATGCATGGTTTGAAGAAACTGTTGCTCCAAAAGGGTGCAAGTTTGGTCTTTAGATAAGGAAAGCCTGCCTAAGAACGACAGCATTTTTTCTTGCTACTTTGAAGCCAGCTGGAGGTGTTACCGTGTGTGGTTAGATACCAGGCTAGCATCTGGGAGACAGATTCATGCTCCAACTCTGCCATGGAAGCTCGTTGGGCAATCTTGGGCCAGTCCCACGCTCTCTGCCTAGTGGGCTTCGTAGGGTTATTGTGGGAGGCTGTTGTCAGGTGCTCTGGGCCCTCTGAAGTCGGCCCACGAAGGTTGCAAGGAAGAGGCGAGATGCAGCGATATCATCCGGTGGAGAGAAGCCAGCGGCTAATCTGCCGAGTTCTGGTCCCTGGCACCTTTTATTAGGGTTTACGGGAGGCGGGTACGGAGGCGGGAGAGCGGGAGAATCCTGGGTGACACATGAGTCATAGGGACTGTGTACGTGCGGGAGGAAGCGTTCCTGTGTGGGCCTAATCCATACCTGGGGGTATGCACCTTTTGTCCCTTTGTCCAGGGCATCCCATGACCGTGAGTCATGGGGGTCTTGTGACAGGTGAGCTCACCTGCCCAGAGGGCAACAGATGCCGCAGGCATTCCCGTGCTCTGTCTGAAGCTCTGCTGGGTGAGGCTGGCTCACCCCAACTTCCCTCACTGGGGGAAGTCGGGGAATAACCAAACAAACTACCCAACAAACAGCACACACTTTCAATGCAACAAAGAAAAGCTCTATATGATGAAAACGTCGGGGAAACAGCATTCTTTTTTTATTCCATCTTCAGTCTTTAATGGGCTAGAACTGGAAGGGGGCAGTTTTAAAACTAGCTACAGAGAAATTGGGGCTTCACGGACGGGAAAAGCCCCTCCAGGGTGATTCTCAAGAGCACGGAGCTCTTCGCTGCGCGGCATTCATATGATTTGTGCTCAGGGATCCTGCTGTGTGCCTGTCTGTCAGCCACAATTGCCAAAGATCGAGCCCTTCCCCTCAACTCTGGCTGCCCCTTCCCTGCCTTTCTGCTCAAAAATAATACTTTACATGCTAAACTAGCCGTAAAAAGAAGTCCCAGCTATCCTTGAGAAGGCACATCCACTCTGTATGCAAATGTTCTTCGCTTTCTGATTTTCACTCCCTTCCACAGCCCAAAGCTGTGATCTACATTATAAGCTAATAGTCTATACAGTTTTATCTTCCCAATGAAAGGGGTGCTCTGAGTTATGAAGGCATAAAAATGCTGGGAAGCAGGAAACAGGAGACTCATCACAGAAACACCGACAGCCCGGATGGCATAGAGGTGATCTGGGCTGGAGGAGGCTCCTGTCGTTGGAACTGGAGAGTCCCCCCCCCCACAACCCCACTCCTCTTCCTGCCCCCACCAATTCAGTCTGGTCTGGAAGGTGGCTGGCAAGCAAACGCCGGCACCACGGAAGGGTTGAGCTGCAGCTGCTCGACGTGTCTATTGTGTTCCAAACAAGAGCAACATCTGCCAGAGTCTGTTGCTTATACGTGCTGCTGGAGCTGTCCATCTGCCGGGTGCTGAAGTCACAGTTGACTGCTCAAGAGTAATGGGATTGCATTCCAACAGCTGAACACAGCAGCCCCGTCTAATAAGCAGGGAATCTTTCCACCTGTTCCCTTTTATCTGTGTTTGCTGCTTTCATATTTTCCCAAAGCTACGGCAAATGCTGGCTCATTAAAGCCTTGGAAAGGATATACTTGCACAAGGTGAGAAGATGTATGTTTGGGCTGCACCCATGCCATGGAAATGCTATTAGATGTGAGTTGATAAACCCCAAGGTTCTCCTTGGCTATGGAGGTTTTCTATCAGTATATTGGAAAGCACCAAGAAATACAAATCAGCCTTCATTCATTCATTCATTCATTCATTCATTCATTCATTCATTCATTCATTCATTCTTTCTTTCTTTCTTTCTTTCTTTCTTTCTTTCTTTCTTTCTTTCTTTCTTTCTTTCTTTCTTTCTTTCTTTCTTTCTTTCTTTCTTTCTTTCTTTCTTTCTTTCTTTCTTTCTTTCTTTCTTTCTTTCTTTCTTTCATTCATATATTGCCTTCCCCCAAGGGGCTCAGGGTGGTTAACAACAAGTTAAAACACAATAAATAATTAAAACAATCAACCCTTCCCACAGATTAAGAACCATTTACTTTCGATGGCGTCAGATTTCTTCTCCCCTCTTTTCTTGCGCTCTGACCTGTTCAAAGCCTGTTGCCTTAGAGCAGTGGCCATGCTGGCAGGGGCTGATGGGAATTGTAGCCCATAATATCTGGAGTGCCAAAGGTTCGCCACCACTGCCTTAGAGGCTTGTCCACTTCTCAGATTAGCTACCAGATCCAGTTCAAGGGTTTGGCCCTCCCATGCTCACATGGCCTTGGACCCCCACATCTGCAAGGCTGCCTCTCCTCCTCTGCACGGCCACACACTAACATCCGCTGGTCTGGGTCATGCAAATGGGCAGGATCAACAGCCACCTGTACACCTGCCTTCTGTGTGTTGGCCCCCGTGGAATGGCTCGGCTTGCAAGGTGCAGAAGGCAGCTCCAACACTTTTGGCTTTCCACAAACGAGGCAAAAACAAAACTGTTCCAGAAAGCATTTTGTAAACAAAGAAAGGGACAGGGCTGCTTTTTAACAGAAAGGGCCAGAAAGGGGTCTCGGTAGAGGGAAGGGGCCACTGGACTATACAACTCAAATGTGTAATGTGTTGGCGTAGGTTTTTGTGTTGTTCTCGTTGCATTATGTTTCAGCTGACGTAATGCCACCTCCTGCATTGTTGAACATGTCATGTTTAATACTTACATTTGGTTTCAGGTTTCTATAACTTAGTCCTAATACATGTTTCATAGACGTCCGCAAGAGTTTAGGTGACTGGCCAAGTCCACCCTCTGTTCTTGGGCAATACGGGGGGTGATCCCTTTTGGGCAGCGCCTCCCCCTCCCTTCCATTGTATTTGGAATCTGCTGTCACCATACTGGTGCTCTATGGGCTCAGTCCAGCCCAGTTGTTGGAAACGGTTTGTGTGAGGGGGCATTATGGAGGATGGTTGATTATCTGCTTTTAGGAGGGTTAGGATGGGGCATTGGGATGGTTTTAAAGTAGTTTTATGATGGTTTTAAAGATTGGTTGTGGTGGGTTTTCCAGGCTGTGTGGCTGTGGTCTGATGGATCTTGTTCCTAATGCTTCGCCTGCATCTGTGGCTGGCATCTTCAGAGGTGTATCACAGAGGGAAGTCTGTTACACACCGTGCCCCTCTAGGAGCAGCAGTGGCGTAGGAGGTTAAGAGCTCATGTATCTAATCTGGAGGAACCGGGTTTGATTCCCAGCTCTGCCGCCTGAGCTGTGGAAGCTTATCTGGTGAACTAGATTAGCTTGTGCGTTCCCACACATGCCAGCTGGGTGACCTTGGGCTAGTCACAGCTTCTCGGAGCTCTCTCAGCCCCACCTACCTCACAGGGTGTTTGTTGTGAGGGGGGAAGGGCAAGGAGATTGTCAGCCCCTTTGAGTCTCCTGCAGGAGAGAAAGGGGGGATATAAATCAAACTTCATTGCGTGGAATTAAGGTAAGGTAGATTAGATTAGGTAAAATTACCGTCGTCAGTCGTAGATCGAATCATGGCGTAGATTAAATTAGGTGGGTCATTAATTAAATTCGGTCTTCTTCTTCTTCTTCTTCTTCTTCTTCTTCTTCTTCTTCTTCTTCTTCTTCTTCTTCTTCTTCTTCTTCTTCTTCCTCTTCCTCTTCCTCTTCCTCTTCTTCCTCCTCCTCCTCCTCCTCCTCCTCCTCCTCCTCCTCTGTGATACATTTCTGAAAATGCCAGCCACAGATGCAGGTGAAACGTTAGGAACAAGATCCACCAAACCATGGCCACACAGCCTGGAAAACCCACCACAACCAGTTGAATCCGGCTGTGGAAGCCTTCGACAATATGTTTTAAAGACTGTTTTATAAATGTCTCCTCATCATCCTACTGATTATACTCGCTTCCATTGTGTAATGATCCTTGAATCTCAGTGAGAAAGGTGGACCATTTGTCAAATAAACACACAATTAAAATCCTTCCACATTCTGCCCCACCCATGTGCTCCGCCATCTTGCTGTCACTGCTGTCCCTTCAGTCAAGGGGGGGGGGGGAATCACTGGCCAGCCGCTGAACTGCCAATGTATGATCCAAGCAACCAAGATCCTTTGTTACAAAGTGGGGGTGGCACATTGTTCGGATGTAGATTACCTCCTTTATTGGGCTCTTGAGCAAATGCTGTCCTTGGAAGTATTATCAGCATAAACACTGACGTTTGAAAAGCAAGACTGCACACCTTGAATCCCTCAGAAGCTCTATAATAATTCTAGAGAGGCAGGTGGGGGCTTCTGAACAGCTGAAGCGGAGTTCTTTTGGGTCTGACCCGTCCAGCCAGGTGGGGTCTCCTCATTGGACTGCAGGGTTAGGAACAGCCTCCAGGAACAGCCACGAGCAATAATGGCACTGGGATGCTGTGTGGTTTCCGGGCTGTATGGCCGTGTTCCAGCAGTATTCTCTCCTGACATTCCGCCTGCATCTGTGGCTGGCATCTTCAGAGGATCCTCTGCAGATGCCAGCCACAGATGCAGGTGAAACGTCAGGAGAGAATGCTGCTGGAACACGGCCATACAGCCCGGAAACCACACAGCATCCCAGTGATTCCGGCCGTGAAAGCCTTCGACAATAATGGCTCTGCAGGCGCATCTCTTTGAACTGCTCACGCAAGAGATTCTCTGCCGGTCAGAATAAGATGCCAGAGCCTGGGCACGCTCCTCCCTCTGGCCGTGACAATCGAACTCTTATGTCCACCAACTCCCAGCAGCACACAATTATGTGATAAAGCCCGCCGATCTGTGTCCTAAACCTCACCAGAGACTGTGCTGGGCAGACTGACAGGCTCCCGCGGACAGCGCTTGACTCAGACTCAGAGGCCTTGTGCATAATTGAAAATCTTTAATTAAAATCCACTTTTTAATTTTAGGCCTTTTTCGGCAAGAAGCCATTGATCCAGCAGACTTGAACTACCGCTGGAGAAGCCTCATCAAAGCAGAAGGGGGCTTCCTGCGGTGCACAGCGGCCTCCGCTGCTCTCCGGCTGGCACGTTGGTCCAGGGGAGTGGAAGCCGAGTTATTCTTTTCAAGGGAAACGGCTGCCATTTGTTCAGGGTGCCAAAGCGTTTATGGAGAAATCCACCAGCCCTCTAAATGTCACCCAAGAGCTCCGAGTTTATTTGTGCAATTGTGTAAATATTCAGAAGGGAAGCGCTTGCTTTTTTTTCATGGGGCAGACAGGTTGACTCACTATTCTTTGCGACATTTCAAATGATGCGGCTGGCCTCCACTCGGGCCAGGGCTTTTACGGCTCTGGCCCCTGCCTGGTGGAACACTCTCCCTCCAGCTGTCCAGGCCCTGCGGGACCTTGGCGGTTTCCGCAGGGCCTGTAAGACTGAGTTGTTCCACCGGGCCTTTGGAGAGGCCAGCCACTGAGTGGACCCCCCCATTCCATGGGTTCTCCATATCATCAAGACCGCCCCCCCTTCCATGGGTTCTCATTATCATCGAGACCCACTGTTTCCCCCCTCCTTTTTTGGGAGGATTAGGTTGAGTTTAAGTTAAGTAAGGTTTTTTGTGAGATGCCTTTCTTAGGAAGTAACTTGCTGTTTTTAATTATATTTATGATGGTTCTATGGTTTTATGTTGTACACCGCCCAGAGCCCTTCGGGGATGGGGCGGTATATTAAATAAATAGATAGATAGATAGATAGATAGATAGATAGATAGATAGATAGATAGATAGATAGATAGATAGATAGATAGATAGATAGATAGATAGATAGATAGATAGATAGATAGATAGATAGATAGATAGATAGATAGATAGATAGATAGATAGATAGATAGATAGATAGATAGATAGATGATAGATAAAAGAGATTAGGTCCACCAAGACCAATTTATGTGCTTAGCGGAGAGCAGGGAAGTGATTGACAAGTTAGCCCAAAACAAGTGAGACCCATTGTATGCTGCGGGGAATGCAGAAACAAACCCAACAGCCGTATTTTATAAAGGAGGAAGTGGCTTTTCATGATTGACAGTTTGGTCTTTCTTTTGGTCTGCAGTGAAATACAAATATGCAAAGTTCTTTTGAAGCCCAGCCAGGTCTGCAAATGCTGCTTGCTCGAGTCCAGCCTAAAGCCGTGATGACTCCCGAAAAGTTGTTCTCAAAACGCTCAGTGGACCAACACGTGGCACGAGGCTTAGTTGTGTGGTAGCCTCACCATTTCTGTGCATGAGATTAAGGAATATCTGTAAATAGAGACTATTGAGAAAACTCAGCAATCAAGGAATAATAGTGGAAGTCCTCCTATGGATTAAAAACTGGTTGAGAAAAAGGAAGCAAAGAGTAGGTGTAAATGGGAAGTTCTCACAATGGAGAGATGTAGGGAGTGGTGTCCCCCAAGGATCCGTTTTGGGACCAGTTCTCTTTAACCTATTCATAAATGACCTGGAAGTAGGGGTGGATAGCGTGGTGGCCAAGTTTGCAGATGATACCAAATTATGTAGGGTTGTGAGAACCACAAAGGATTGCGAAGAGCTCCAAGCGGACCTTGATAAATTAGGTGAGTGGGCTCAGAAATGGCAAATGCAGTTCAGTGTAACAAAATGCAAAGTGATGCACATAGGGGCAAAAAATCTAAACTTCACATACAAGCTACAAGGGTCAGTGCTATCAGTCACAGACCAGGAAAGGGATTTGGGCGTCTTAGTGGATAGTTCCATGGGAATGTCAACTCAATGCATGGCAGCTGTGAAAAAGGCAAACTCTATGCTGGGGATCATTAGGAAAGGAATTGATAATAAAACTGCAGAGATTGTATGGAGGAGATGTCGATTTATGGCTACCAATCTTGATCTGCCTTGATCTGAGATTGCAAATGCCTTAACAGTCCAGGTGCTCGGGAGCAACAGCCGCAGAAGGCCCTTGCTTTCACCTCCTGCACGTGAGCTGCCAAAGGCACCTGGTGGGCCACTGCGAGTAGCAGAGAGCTGGACTAGATGGACTCTGGTCTGATCCAGCTGGCTTGTTCTTATGTTCATATGTTCTTACCACGCCTCATATTTTCAGGACTGTCAAGAGCCACGATGCCCCTCCTCAAAAAAAGAAAGGGAGGGGCTCCTCTGCTCCCTCGTGTCACACAAAGAGCATCACAGTGAGGAGGGAAATCATGTACCGAATCAGTGCCCCCCTCTAATCTGACAATGTTTCATCATGAATGATATAACGTAGTGCTGCTTGTATCATTAAGCAAGCTAATAATTCACCAGGATTTCTATCCATTGTCAAACCAGGGAATAGACGCCACCACCAGATGCCAGCTTATGAACAAATTAGAACATTTATGAACAAGTTAAAGAGTGGCAGTGGAAAGGGCCGTCAAGTGACAGCTGACATGGGGTTTCAAGGCAAGAAGAAGAAGAAGAAGAGTTTGGATTTATCTCCCCCCTTTCTCTCCTGCAGGAGACTCAACGGGGCTGACAATCTCCTTGCCCTCCCCCCCCCCCACAACAAACACCCTGTGAGGTGGGTGGGGCTGAGAGAGCTTCGAGAAGCTGTGACTAGCCCAAGGTCACCCAGCTGGCATGTGTGGGAGTGCACAGGCTAATCTGAATTCCCCAGATAAGCCTCCACAGCTCAGGCGGCAGAGCAGGGAATCAAACCCGGTTCCTCCAGATTAGATACATGAGCTCTTAACCTCCTACGCCACTGCTGCTCCACGTCGGGGGGGGGGGGATTTGCCATTGCCTGCCTCCACATGGGCTGAGAGAGTCTGGAGAGAACTGTGACCAAGGTCACCCAGCAGGCTCCATGTGGGAAAGTAGGGGAAACAAATCCAATTAACAAAATGCCCCAAACATGTGGATTAGACTCCAAAGACTAACATAAGCCATTGGGCCCTTCATCTCCTGTGGGGACTAAACAAGACCAGCAGGGCCTGGGTGTCATCTGCAAATGCATTCCACACAACAGCAACCAGAACTGGTGAAGCGAACCACGTCACCCTGGAGCCGGGCACCCACAAGAGGCCCTGGGGGTGGGCTGGGCACCAGGCTGCAAGAGCCCAGACTAGCAGGAGATCCTCTTTCAAATTAGCTGGGGGCAATGGTTACTACTACCAGTGGTGAAATTCAAATAATTTAACAACTGGTGGTTTACAAGCACCATTTTAATGACTGGTTCTGCTGGAGTGGTGCGAACCGGCTGAATCCCCCCACAGGTTACTACCAGAGGTGGGATCCAGCAGGTTCTCACAGGTTCCCGAGAGTAGGTTACTCATTATTTGTGTGTGCTGAGAGGAGGCTACTAATGGGTGATTTTGCCACGTGATTTTTGCCTTAGTTACGCCCCTCCTCTCAGCAGTAGCACGCAGAACTGGAAGCAGTCTAGCAGGAGGTGCACCGGCGTGCGTGGCAGCCTGCGCCTGCGTGCATTCGTTTCTCGCCCAAGGACCGGCGCAGTGGCTGCGTCCTTGCCATAGCCCCGCCCAGGAATGCCCCGCCCCCAGAATGCCTGGCCACACCCCCGTTGTGCCCCACCCAGCCCCATTGGCGCTACGCCACAGTTTGAATCCCACCACCAGGGGAACCTGTTACTAAAATTTTTGGATCCCCCCACAGGTTACTACCCTAGAGAAGCTGGTATTCCCTGGGAGTAAGAGAAAGGAGTTGCCTCACCAGGCAGAGACCCAGCATGACAACAACAGTGAAGAGCACTGGTGGGAAAGAGTCTAAGATGGCCAGCAGAAGGTATTTTGACGGGAACTATGGCAACAGCCAATGCTCTCTGGCTGTTTTGTGTACGTTGCAAAGGTTGGATTCAAGGTGGGATCTTTGTACACATCCTGGCACAAAATGTTTCTGAACAAATAACATGGATATCCTTCCTTTTGTTATTTGGGAAGAATGAAACACTCTGCAGTCTTGACTCCCCATCAACTGGCATGAAGTTCTGGGGGGGGGGGTGTGTGAGAGAGAGAGAGAGCGTGTGCCATCACTGGCGCCGGAGTCTTCAAAGGTTTGCGGTGCTTTCAAGAGGAGAGTTGATCCCCCCCCCCCCCAAGAAGAAAGGCAGGCAGCCTGATTCAACTGATTCTCACTCACAGGGGCTCTCGTGCCAACCACAGCGTTCCCATCCCAATTTAGACGTTGTTAAGCAAAGCCTCAGGGCTGAAAATGCCCCCCCCCCAATCATTCAGGGGGCATCCATTGAAAATGCTGGGGGGAAGAATTAGGACTCATAAAAGAAAACACTTCTTCATGCAACGTGTGATTGGTGTTTGAAATATGCTGCCACAGGAGGTGGTGATGGCCACTAACCTGGATAGCTTTAAAAGGGGCTTGGACAGATTGATGGAGGAGAAGTCGATCTATGGCTACCAATCTTGATCCTCCTTGATCTGAGATTGCAAATGTCTTAGCAGACCAGGTGCTCAGGAGCAGCAGCAGCAGCAGAAGGCCCTTGCTTTCACATCCTGCCTGTGAGCTCCCAAAGGCACCTGGTGGGCCACTGCGAGTAGCAGAGAGCTGGACTAGATGGACTCTGGTCTG